>NC_045449.1:69251483-69271524 GCF_002776525.5 Piliocolobus tephrosceles | reverse complement strand
AAAAAAAAAAAAAAAAAAAAAGGCACACATAAGCATAGAAAAGGTACAGTAGAAATGCAGTGTTAGAATCTATAGAAAAGGTACAGTAGAAATGCAGTGTTAGAATCTTAGGGGACCACCGTTGGCTATGCAGTCATTCCATGGGGACACTGTAATGCACTTCAGACATCTCAGCCATCTTCACTCAGTCCGTGAGGTCGGTGCCTTGCTGCACCATCTTTTTTTTTTTTTATCTTTTTTTTTTTGAGACGGAGTCTTGCTCTGTCGCCCGGGCTGGAGTTCAGTGGCCAGATCTCAGCTCACTGCCAGCTCCGCCTCCCGGGTTTTACGCCATTCTCCTGCCTCAGCCTCTGGAGTAGCTGGGACTACAGGCGCCCACCACCTCGCCCGGCTAGTTTTTTTGTATTTTTTAGTAGAGACGGGGTTTCACCATGTTAGCCAGGATGGTCTCGATCTCCTGACCTCGTGATCCGCCCATCTCGGCCTCCCAAAGTGCTGGGGTTACAGGCTTGATTGAGCCACCGCGCCCGGCTTGCACCATCTTACTGATGGGAATGCATGGGCTTTAGGAGGTGAAGTGTGTCACCCAAAAGACAGCCTTCATGGCAGAGCCAGAGTCTGAACTCTGTGCAGTACATCCCATTGCCAGAGGACAGAGGGGAGGAGCAGAGGAGTAACTGGACAGAGTGGGGTTCATATCCTGCTTCCCGGGAGACCCCCATGTGTTGCGTGACCTTAGGAAAGTTTGTTCACCTCATTGTCCTCACCTGTGTAGTGGGCAGAGCCAAACGATGCCCACTGCGGCTTGGATGAGATGGGGGGTGTGGGGCTCCTGGCATGGTGCCGGACACGGCAGCACTCGCTCGGCCAGCGATTAGGGCTCGGGTGAACAGACGCCAGCCGGCTGGGCTCTCCGCCCCTCACCTCTGCGGTGCTTCCTGCTCCAGGTGCCGCCATGCTGCCATTGCCAAGTACTTCGGGGATGCGCCCCCTGCCTGCGCCAAAGGCTGCGACCACTGCCAGAACCCCATGGCCGTGCGGAGGCAGCTGGAGGCCTTGGAGCGCAGCAGCAGTTGGAGCAAGACCTGCATCGGGCCCTCCCAGGGGAATGGCTTTGACCCCGAGCTATATGAGGGAGGCCGCAAGGGCTACGGGGGCTTCAGCAGGTAAGGGGCCAAGAAGCCAGGGACTCTAACCCACTGAAATCGTCCGGCATTCCCTTGGCGCTAAGGCCAGACCAGAGGTGCTACGATGCTGCAATCCCCCCTTGAGCTGGTAGGACATCAGGGACATTGCTGTCCTAGCAGCAGCACACATGGGGAGGGCAGAGTCCAGGCCAGGGCCACTCATGCCTGGTCTGTCCCTAGGTACGACGAGGCTTCTGGAGGCAGCGGGGATGAAGGCAGAGATGAGGCCCACAAGCGGGAGTGGAACCTCTTCTATCAGAAGCAGATGCAGCTGCGCAAGGTGAGGGGTGGTGCTCGGTGGCTTGTGCGGGGCCCCTGGTGGCCCCCTGCTCGCACCTCTCAGCCCCTTCTCTGGTGCTGGATGGGACTGTCCTGTGGCAGGGCAGGACGCCTCATGGACCCTTCATGTTGTCCTCCAGGGCAAAGACCCCAAGATAGAAGAATTTGTACCCCCAGGTCAGTACAAAAATGTTCCTAGAGGCTTGTGGGCTCTTCCTGGGGCATGGAGGGAGGATTCTCATCTGGGGCGTGGGGGACCTCAGAGCGCAGAAGGTGGAATGAAAGGACCAAGGACCTTCCCCCCCACAGATGAGAACTGTCCCCTGAAAGAGGCTTGTAGCAGGAGGATCCCCAGGCTGACTGTGAAGGTAAGAGACGGGCAGCTCCTCAGACACCCCCCCAGGGCCCTCCCCCAGCCTCGAGGCCGTGTGACCAATCTTCCTCCCCTGTGCCAGGCACGGGAACACTGCCTGGGGCTTCTGGAGGAGGCGCTGAGCAGTAACCGCCAGTCCACATGTACCACTGATGAGTGAGTTCCACGGTCACTGGGCAGAGGAGCCCTCCAAGCTCTCATTCCCTTGGAGACTGCAGGACCCTATCAACCCTGGCCTGTTTGGGCCACCTCTCCCCAGATTGTACCTCTCCTACTCCAGGGGACTGCCCCTAAATCCCACCAGGGCCAGGCATGGCTGCAACTTAGGTGCTGCCAACAGCTGCTGAGGGACAGTAAACCACAGGGTGCCCAGAGAGTCCTAGCCAGAATCCCTGTGCCCAAGGCCTACCCCACCAGGCCTCAAGTCCCACGGGAGCTTGGCAGGGAGAAGCCCAGGCCCACCTGATACCTTGTGCCTGTTACCTTGTACCCGCAGAGCTGACCTCCGGGCCAAGGCCGTGGAGCTGGAACATGAGACATTCCGGAATGCTAAGGTGGCCAACCTGTACAAGGCCAGCGTGCTGAAGAAGGTGAGCCTGGTGCAGGCGGACCAAGGGTTGTTGTAGGGGCCTCTCCATGCTCTGAGGCAGAAGCTGTCTGCCAGCTCTCCGGGCACGGGCACCCCAGAACCCACCCTCCCCAGCCTACCCCAGAGACAGTTTATGGGGGTAGAGCTCCATTCTCCATTAGCCGGAGGTGTTTTTAGCCAACCCTGTGAGGATGGGAGGCCTAAAACTTGCCCAGTGGTTAGTTGTCTGCAGCCACTGGCCACAGAAACCCACTTCTAGTGCCTAGTGGAAAAGGAGGGCTGGGTGGGGCATGTCAGGAGGAGCTGGCGGGTACCACAGCCTCCCTGCCCATCCCTGCCCAGGTGGCCGATATCCACAGAGCCTCCAAGGATGGGCAGCCCTATGACGTGGGAGGCAGTGCCAAGAGCTGCAGTGCCCAAGCTGAGCCCCCCGAGCCCAATGAGTATGACATCCCACCGGCCTCCCATGTGTACTCGGTGAGCTGTGGCCCTGTGGCCTCCAGACCTGTGACCAGGAAAGGCTCCACTTCCCCTCTGCCCTCGGGTGCACCTCTTGCCATGGCCTGGCTCCCCAGCAAGGTCCTGCCTGCCTCTTCCCTCCCACACTCCTGAGAGCCCCGGCCCAATGTGAGCGACTGGTCCAGCCAGCGGAGCCCTTGAGGAGGCCTGGTGGGCTGAACCTCCTCTCCTCCTGCTCACATTTACAGCTCAAACCCAAGCGGGTGGGAGCTGGTTTCCCCAAAGGCTCCCGCCTGTTCCAGACGGCCACGGAACTGATGGAGACGACTCGGATCAGGGAGCAAGCCCCCCAGCCCAAGCGGGGAGGCGAGCGCGAGCCCCCGAGCCGGCCCTGTGGCCTCTTGGATGAGGACAGGAGTGAGCCCCTCCCTGGGCCCAGAGGGGAGGTCCCTGGAGGCAGCGCTCACTGTGGGGGGCCCTCCCCTGAGAAGAAGGCAAAAAGTTCCTCTGGGGGCAGTTCCCTTGCCAGGGGCCGGGCTAGCAAGAAACAGCAGCTCCTGGCCGTAGCAGCCCACAAGGATTCTCAGAGCATCGCCCGCTTCTTCTGCCGAAGGGTGGAAAGCCCAGTTCCGCTGGCATCAGCACCAGAGGCAGAAGGTGCCTGCCCCTCCTGTGAGGGGGTTCAGGGACCACTGATGGCCCCAGAGAAATACACAGGGGAGGAAGATGGAGCCGGGGGACGTTTGCCTGCCCCTCCCCAGACTGAAGAGTGCCTCAGGGAGAGGCCAAGGTAAGGGTAGAGGTAGTCATAGAATCTTCTGGAAGCCACATGGCAGCATCCCCTTTGCTCACTGGGCGTCTGAAGCTCAGAGCTCATCCCTAAGATGGGCTCTCCTAGCCTCCTAGGATGAGGGAGCCGCTAGGACCCAGAGCTGTGATGCCTGCTCTTCCCTCCACCAGCACCTGCCTGCCCAGAGATCAGGGCACCCCTGAAGTCCAGCCCACCCCTGCAAAGGACACATGGAAGGGCAAGCGGCCTCCATCCCAGCAGGTGCCGGCAGGGATGAGGCCGTTGGGAAGGAGAGAAGGGCTGTGGGCGAGGCCAGGAACTGTTGTGCCCTGGTCAAGGGGTCAGGGAAAATCAGTGCTGCTTTCCATACCCGGAGGCAGATGGGCTGGGCTGGTGTGGGGGCGGCTGGTGTGGGGACCTAGTCTTTGGAGGAGGGGAGCAGGTCAGTGGAAGCGAACTCAGGAATGACCCTCTGCTGTGGCCCTTCTCAGGAGAACCCAGAGAGCCAGCCTCAGAAGAGACTGCGCCCCTCAGCCAAGCCCTCCGTCTTAGCCGAGGTCAAGGGCAGCGTCTCGGCCAGTGATCAGGGCACCTTGAATCCCATAGCTCAAGACCCCTGTCAGCTCTCAGCTCCTGGCATCTCCTTGAAGGAGGCTGCAAATGTTGTGGTCAAGTGCTTGACCCCTTTCTACAAGGAGGGCAAGTTTGCTTCCAAGGTAGGGGGAGTGGGTGGACTCTGCCTTCTCCCAGGCCTGGGGTATGTGGGTGTAGTGGGGACGGGAGGCAGGGAGTGTGAGCCCCAGAACACGGTGGGCCACAGCAGGCTGGGCCAGGGCCAGTCCCGCGCCCGTCCTCCCTGGGGCCTGCCTTGCCGTCGGGTCGTGGCTGTGGGTCGCTCTGGGCTCAGGGCAGGGTCCTGCTCTCTGCTTCTCTTCTCCCTCTCCCTTCCAGGAGCTGTTTAAAGGCTTTGCCCGCCACCTCTCACACTTGCTGACTCAGAAGACCTGTCCTGGAAGGAGCGGTGAGCGCGGGCATTGCCGGGGCCAGGAGGTACTTGGGAGGGTGGTCTGCAGGGAGGAGGCTGACACTCACCTCATGCCCCCGCCCTGAATCTGTAGTGAAAGAAGAGGCCCAGAACCTCATCAGGCACTTCTTCCATGGCCGGGCTCGGTGTGACAGTGAAGCTGACTGGCACAGCCTGTGTGACCCCCAGAGATGACCAACTGGTGGCTGGGCAAGGCCCGCGTCCTCCACCAGATTCTAGCATGGGCCAGCGTGGGGCCTCGCCTGCTGATGCCAGTGCCATCGCCTTTTCTCAGTCCTTCTCCCTTCCAACCATACTTGGCTTTGGGGATGACCCCAGACACCCCCTGAATCCAGGTCAGAGGTCAGCCCACCTTTCTTTCTGCTTGCAAAGCCTATAGACCCTTCTCAGAGCCTTCTGCCTCTCCTGGCCCTCATGGCTGGGTTTTCTAGGACACATGCCCGGACAGAAGGTGGAGGATGGTGGAGCTGCTGCCAGAAGGCGGCGAAGGAAGAGTGGCCCCTCCCCGAGTTTTAAGTCAGGACAAGGCCCACCTGTCCAAGGTATTGGGACCTATTCAGGGGAACCTCAGGTCCTCCACCCACTCCCCATCCATTACGATGCCAGCTTCCAGCCTTGCCCAGGTCAGAGCTGTGGCAGAGGAGAGGCAGCCAGGCCCCGTTTCTGCTCAGCTCCTGCTCAGGAAGGCCAGGCCTGACGAGGTGTTTGGGAGAGGAATAAAGTCGTGTGGTGGCGCATGCACTCGTGCACACAGCCCTTTTCTCCGGGGAGTTTTATTTCCTCAGCAGCTGTTTCTCCCATGCCTGGGATTGTGCTAATATGGAGCCTGGGCGGAGCCTGGGGCCGGTGGGCGTCTCCCTCAGCCTGGGCAACCTCAGATTCCCCAGGCGAGTTCCTGCAGCCCTCTTTGGGCCCAGGCCATCCTGGAGGGGGTCTGGCTGTTTTCTTTGCCTGTTGGTGACATGATAGCAGCCCCTGCCTCATGGCCTGCATGTGGGCCGACTGGGCTGTGCTGTGGCAGGTTCTGGAACAGTGATCTGATAGCATCCAAGGCAGACCATCTGGGTGAGACTTGGGCCAGGGGAGGCCTCACCCTCGTCTCTCCCTGGCCTACACTCCTCTCAGTTGATGCCAGGCCACTCAGTGCAAGAGGCATTGCTGTCTATCAGGAAGACAGTGGTGTATAGCAGCTCCTGGGCCTGCCCAGAGAAAGGCCTGTTACAAGAGGGCTCCCCAACCAGCTCCTCGCCTCTGCCCCGGCCCACAGCACTCCGGAGCAGTGGGCATTGGCCTGGGCCTGGGCTCCCACTGCATGCCATGCCGGGGCGAGGCCCTCGCATCCACCTTCCCAAGGTGGCCAGAGGCCTGGCCGCTCACCTGTGGCAGCTCAAACCAGAGGGTCTGGGGGTTGTCAGCTGAGCCATAGTTGAGTTCCAGGCCAGGGGGCCCCGTCTCCTCCAGTGGGCTTAGCAGGTGGAGCCGCTGCAGGCTCGTCAGGGCAACGCGACAGTACAGATTCTGGGGGCAGCAGAGAGCAGGGCTGGTCTCCTCTCCAGGGAGGGGTCACTGTGGGTGATGGAATGGCCCAAGGGTCCCTAGGCCAGAGCTGGGGCATGAGCGCTGCCCACCTGGGAGCTGGGATCCATGAGGATGAGATGCTGGCGACTGAGCCCCAGGAGAGCGGGTCCCGACAGGGCCTGGATGCTCACTCTCAGTGCTATGTAGACGGTGTAGCCGAAGAGGGGCAGCTGGCTCACGGCCTCTGCAGGTGGAGAGGGTGCAGGCAGGAATTCTGACTGCTAGGGCCCTGGAACCTGCGCTGCTTTGCCCCTCAGGTCAGCTGAGAGGGACAGGGCAGGTGCAGACCCCTCCTCGCCCCTCTACCTGCATTCCTTCCCTCTTGGCCTCCAGCCCCCACCCCAGCGGTCCCTAGCCCCAGACCCACCAATGAAGCTGATCTGTGCTTCCTGGGGGCTGTGTCCTCCCAGCTGTCTCAGCTCCTGATCCATCAGGTTCTTGATGGAGGCCGTGTTCACCTGCCGTTGCAGCTGCCGTGGCACATAAGCTAGCAGGTCCTGCCTAGGATGCGGGGCCGGGGTCAGTTTGGCCCCTGGCCACCTGGTACAGGGCTGGGCATACAGCATGTGCCAAATAACTGAACCAGTGCCTATTGTGGGCAAGACTAGGGATCCATACACATAAATGAGGTGAGGGCCCTGAGCCAGAGGAGCTCCCGGTGGGGTGGAGAGGACAGATGTCCCCCAGGCCCCGCTGCTCTGGGCCAGTCCAGTTAGGGCCAGGAAGGGTACCAGTCAAATGGCCTTGACCTTGGAGAAGGGGAGGGGCTTAGGGGTGGGAGGTGCCCCCACTCACTCTGAGGGGGTGTTCCTGTTGGCCTTGCTGAGGTGCTGCAGGGCGGCCAGCCTGGCGAGCTGCGTGTCCGCCTTGGCACTGACCGGCAGCTTCCCCTGGAGGTAGTCGCGCAGCACCTGTGCAGGGAGCATGGTGAGGAGGGCAGAGGTGGCCCAAAGCCCCCATCAGTTGGTGGCTCTAGGGGCTCAAGCCTAGTTTTGCTACCGTCACCCCCCAGCCACCACAGACCCACACCCTTGTGGGGAGGGGGGCTTGGAAGTCGCCCAGGCAGGAAGCTGCGTCCTCAAACTGCAGCAGCAGCTCGGAGGCAGGCAGGCTGACCTGGCTGTAGTGGGTGCTGATGTAGATGGAGTTATCGAAGTGCAGTGGGGTCTCCCAGCTGAGCCGCCGGCTGTGCAGGCTCACGTCCTGGTCCACTGCCACGCTGTTGAGGTATTCGGCAGGCCGCAGGGGCCGCACCAGCTTGCCTGCATGGGGAGCCTAGGTCCACCGCTGCTCAGACCACGCACACCCTACCCTGCCACCCCAGCAGAAACCAAACCACCTCACCCCCGGGCGGAGGAGTGGCCCCACAGTGAGGCTCCGTCCCCAAGCTCACCCTTCTCTTTGATGAGGAAGAGGGCGAATTCCTGCACTTCCTGAGGCTCTGTGATGCCCATGTGCTGGCACAGCTCCTCCTGCACTTCTGCTGCCACCTGGGCATGTGGACAGGCTGTGATGAGGGGGAGGGACGCTGGGGGGCCCACAACTGATGCCCAAGGCCACCTCCCTTGGTGGCCCCCAAGCTCACCGTGAAAGTATGGATATTCGTCCTGTAATCCACATCCCCTGGCAGGTGAATAAGAAGCTGGCGAGTGACTTGTCCTTTCTGCCAAGGCAGGTTGCAGGGTCAGTCGGCCAGTGGTCTCCTGTGGGGGACACCCCCCCACCCCAGGGTGTCCCACAATGCCCATCCGCCACCCCCAGTACCAGGAAAGCCTTCATTTCACCCGGTGGGGGCATCCACCGGCGTCCCCCATATTTGACTGTGCGCTGGAGGTGCTCCTGGCTGCTCCGGGCCAGCTCTGCAGAGGAGCCAGGCTGGGGTCATGAGGTGGCCAGGCCTCCCCAAGCCCTCCAAGTTCCCAGTCCTAGAAACCCCTGCCCCTCCTCCATCTCCCCCTCCCACGGGCACCTTGGCTGGGGCCTGAATCCTGCAGGAACTTGGTCAGGTAGGGCATCAGCCTGGTCGACGGAGAGAAGCAGCCTGTGAGAAGGCTGAGGAAGCTCCAGCCTCGAGTGCAGCGTTCCCTGCAGGGCAGAGAGCTCGGGCTTCAGGCTGGCCAGGCCACGGTGCCCAGCTGCCCCCAGAAGCCTCTCCACCCCACCGGTCCCCACTCACGGCCGGGGGTGTCCTGTGACCTGCTTGATAACCTGGCAGTAAATCTCATCCCTCAGCTTCTCCTCCTGGCACAGCTGTGGGGATAGAAAGGACAGGTGGGGTGAGGGATGGGAGTGGTGAGCCTGGGGTCTGAAGCCCTGGAAAAATCCTGCTAGGCCATGGGCGGGGGCTGGGTCAAGATGTCTCCCTCAGCTTAAGAGCATCACTGCACCGGCTACCCAGTCACTTTCTTCGCTGCCACCCTGTCTCCCTCTGTCACGCAGGCTGGAATGCGATGGCGTGATCTCGGCTCACTGCAATCTGTTTCCCAGGTTCAAGCAATTCCCCTGCCTCAGCCTCCCGAGTACTATAGGCGCGCGCCACCACACCTGGCTAATTTTTGTATTTTTAGCAGAGATGGGGTTTCATTATGTTGGCCAGGTTTAATCTCTGACCTCAGATGATCTGCCCACCTTGGCCTCCAAAGTGCTGGGGTTACAGGTGTGGGCCTTCGTGCCCGGCCTTTTCATTTATTTATTTTATTTTTTGAGACAGTCTTGCTCTGTCGCCCAGGCTGGAGTGCAGTGGTGCCATCTCGGCTCACTGCAACCTCCACCCTCCTGGGTTCAAGCAATTCTCCTGCCTCAACCTTCTGAGTGTTACAGGAGTGCTCCACCACGCCCAGCTAATTTTTGTGATTTTGGTAGAGACGGGGTTTCACCATGTTGGCCAGGTTGGTCTAGAACTACCTCAGGTGATCCACCCACCTTGGCCTCCCAGAGTGCTGGGATTACAGGCGTGAGCCACATGTCCAGCCCCTGCTTCTCTGATCTCTTAGTCATCTCTGCTGGCTTCACCGTAACTCCTTGACCTCTGAGCAGTGCCGTGCCCTTGAACCTCTCTCTGTCTGCCCCTCTCCCTGTGGCCTCAGCTGCTCCCATCTGATGAGGTGCCTGCCTCCAGCCTTCTCCCTTGAACCCCGGACTCCTCCACTGGGAAGTCTGGGATTTCAGACTTCACGTGTTCAAAACAGATTCCTCCACCAGCCAAGACCTGCTCCTTGAAGACAGTAGTTGTCCTCCTTCCCGTAGCCCACATGCGATTGATCAGCACACTCTGCTGGCTCTGAATCTTCTGCTTCTTCCTTGCTGCCAGCACCATCCCTCACCTGGGACCACTGCGATAACTCCCTTTTGCTTTTAAACTTAGACCCCCCAGAATCTCAAACAACAGCCGAGTGACCCTGTGACATGTAAGCCGAGTCTCTCTCCTGAATCCTCTTGGTGGTTTCCCATCTTTCCAAAAATCAGAAGCCAATGATGGCTACAAGGCCTGTGGTGGCCTGGACCCACCGTCTGCTCCCCGTCCTCCTCCTCTGTTCTCTGTGCTGCTCACGAGGCTCAGCCACACTGGTCTTGCTGGTGCGTGATGATGCCGAGGCTTCCCACCACATCTGAACTGTTGCCTGCCCTTCTGTGTCACCCCATGCTCACTCCTTCCCTCCCTGTAGGAAGGCTCCTGCCACAAAGCCTTCTCCACTCCGGCAGCCCCTTCCCTGCGTTCTTACTCTCCAGTGACCCATCACTCCCAGACACACAAGTTATCGTAAGCACTGCAGAGACTTAGCCTGCTGGCTTCACAGTCACGCCCCCTGCACGCAATGGGTGCTCAGTAAATACTTTGGAATGATTTGAAGGACAGTGACCAAGAGAAGGGGATCTCCTTCAGGAGGACAGGCACAGGTGCTGGGGGTCACACAGCCCAGGCTTACCTTTAGCAGTTCATAGAGCAGATCCATCTCATCCTTGCCCCGGGGCTTGGACTGGTCACCCATAAACCGCATCAGGGCTGCAGGCAGGATAAGAAGCAGGGCACACAGCTGGGGCTGTGCTGGGGCTGGCCCGGCTCATGCTGTTGCTGTGCAGGGCCTTCACCTGCCATCTGATGCCTCACTCTCAAAATGCATGGATGCCAGCCAGGGCAGCTGGTTCCAGTTCGACTCATGGGGAAACTGAGGCTCCTGGGTACCCAAGGCCCCACACAGCACATAGCATCCTCTGGACCGATGGACTGCCCTCCAACCCCAGACTCCACACAACCCACAAGCCTTGGGTGGGAGTCGTAGGCGGTGAGGGCCCTGGAGTCCAGGAACCACCAGTGAGCTTCCCGGAGTTGGCAGACTGGGATGGAGCCAGGCAGAGCTCAAGGAGATAAAGGGACCAGACACCCAGGTCCACGGCACTGCAGACATGGGGACCCAGGATGCCCATGGCCACTCACCCAGGAAGCTGGCCACAGCCAGCTTGTTCATGTCATCACTGAGGCTGAGGAGCGACTCCTGAATGGGAGCCTGTGGCCAGAGAGGAGGCCATGGGTGTGGGGACTGCGGGGGTCAGAGGGCAGATCCACGGGCCAGATCCCTCCCTGCCTCTCCCCCACCTTGGTGTACTGCACCAGGCTGTCTGTGTCCTTCCCTGTGGCACCTCCATCTGTCTGGCCCAGCCTGTGGGGGGCAGGGGGAGACAGCCCAGCTTGTTTGGCCCTCCTGCCCTCATCCCAGCCAGCCAGGTAGGGAGAGTGCTAAGAGCACAGCCCAGTGGTTCAGAGCAGGGCACTCCCTCTTGGGAAGAAGGAGGATAGACAGGCACAGGGGTCGGCCCAGTGCACTCACAAGGCCTGGGACTTCCGGAAGTAACGCAGGGCGAATTCCCGCATGGTGTAGTTGTGGGAGTCGGTGGACAGAGAGGCATAGGACACAGAGGAGGGCAGGCTGGTGGCCTCCGAGTCGTCACTGTGTGCCTGGCTCCAAGGGTGGGCAGGGCGCTGGGAGCACAAGAAACCTGGTGCCACCTGAGTGTCCAGTGCCCTGTCCCAGGGGTCCTGCCCCAGCCCCATCCCTCCCCAGCCAGACACCAAAGGAGCAAGACCAGAAGCCAGGAAAGTGAAGAGCTGTTTATTAAGCATCTGCTAGGGCAGCATTGAACTAAGTGCCACACGGGACCCAAGAGCAGCGCCCAGCCCAGCCCTGCCCTGCCCTGCCTGCAAGGAGTGCACAGTCTTGCTGGAGAGATAAGGTGAGCCATCAGGAGGGGGCAGAGGGGCAGCCACAGGAGACGGACAGCAGGGTGGTCCCACTGCATGGCAGCCTCGGGGGCGGTCAAACCCCTTTCCTTCCTCAGTCTCAGGCAGGCCTTGCCTGTGGTTCTCCTTCTGCTATCTTCCTCACCTCTGAGGCCCTGTCCCACCGAGCCAGCCCTGGTTCCCCGTTGGAGAGCTGACCCTTGTGCCAACCACTCCTCTGCTCCTTGGAGAAGGAAAAGTCGGGAGCGGCAGCCGGCTGCACTATGTCGGCAGGAAAGAGTCCGGAACGGCCCCCAGCGGAGCCAAACTGCCAGCCTGGAAGGCACCCAGAGATGTGGCTCACCCACCGGACCCTCCGCCCCTAGGCAGCCTCTGCCAAGTGGATGCCCTCCCTGTGTGAGCCCCTGCCAGCCTCTGGCGATACCTGGCTCCAGGGTGGCCACCGGCAGCAGCTTGATGAGGTCCCCACGGTGGAAGCTGAGGAGGCTGCAGTTGTCAGTGATGTAGCTGCGCAGGGCGATGACATAGCCAGAGTCCTGTGGGCAAGTGGGTGAGGGCCTGGAGCAGGGAGCCTGCCTGCGCCTCCCTGTCCTGCCTTCCCACCTGCTCCCCCTGCTGGCCTCCCCCCTCCACCTAGCACCCCAGACTTTCAGGGATTTAGCCCAAACTCCCAGCCCCTGCCCCCACAGGGAAGACGGACATGGGGAGATGCAGCATTGGTGAGGGCTGCCCGCCCGGCCTCCCAACCCGCACCCCACACTTGCCTTCTTAAGCTCACTGAGGAACAGCTTAACCAGCGCCTCGATGGCCCTTGCCCGTGCTGTGTGCAACACCAGCTGCTCGCTCTTCAACGACAGCTGCAGGGTGGAGCTACCCTGGCACTCCACACTCAGCACCTCCGCGAAGCTGCACAGGGGCCGGGCATGAGCTGGGGTCACCTTGCCACCTGCCCCCCCTCTAGCCCAGGGTCGTGGGCCAGCGCACCTGTATGAGCAGAGAATCTTCAGCTGGTCGGGGCGGAGGCTGGAGGCTTGGGTCACCTTGAGCAGTCGCAGCCCGCGGTGGGACACGGCTAGCAGCTGCACGTCGCTGCCGCTCTCACCCTACAGGAAGGTGGTGGGTCTCAGGCAGGCTCCTGGGTCCTGCTACTGCCCCAGACGCCCTGGATCTGCCCAGGGCCGGTGGCTGGGCTTTGTGCTTCCCCTGGCGCCTGCCCCCCAGCTCTCCTGCTTGTGGAGGGTCCGTGCCCATGCACCCCAGGATCCAGGCCGGGGGCCTGGCATCCCAACTCCCCACCCCAGCGCCACTGACCGAGACAGGAAAGAAGCGGCAGAAGTAATTGGTCCAGTTGTCCCGAGCAGCCACCACGATGCGCTTCTTGATGCCGTCTTCAGTGGTGGTGAGAGAACCCAGGTCCACCTCCAAGTCTCCTGTGGGCAGGAAGGACCCGGGCTGTCCTCTGCTCACACAGAGGGGGCTCTCGAGTTTGCTGCCATGCTGCTTCCCCCTTCAGGGCAGGCGCAGCCCCCAGCACTGAAGCTCCCAACTCCACGGTCCCTGGACCCATACCCAGCAGGTCTTTCATTTTCCGCCGCTCATCCTGGGAAATCCGGATACAGGACTCGGAGAAGGTGTCCCGCAGGATCTGGGGGCAGAGCTAGGTAGTCACCACTGGGTCCTGAGACAGAGCCCACCCCCAGAGCAGCCATCAACATGCATGAAGGAAAAGCTGGGGAGGCCGATGGAGGGCACCCTGGCCCCCGTGGCCTGTGTGCTAAGCAGAAGGCCTAGGTGGGGCAGGGAGGGACGGAGGGCTTGGGCCACCTCCCTTCACACGTCTCACATGTCCCCTCCCCTGCAACTGCCAGCCCTCCCTTTTCACCCACTGCCCAGAGACCCCATGGTAACTGCCCCGGGTCAGCCCAGGTGTATGATTGTTCGGGGCAGGGGGCGGCTGCTACTGCAGAATTTGGGGGAACAGAGGCTCACTTCTGGGAGCGTTCAGAGGTGGCAAAGTCACACCATTTATTAAGTACCTACTGTGTGCTAGAGCCTGTGTTGTGCACTGTACACACTTTGCTTTTATTTATTTATTTATTTATTTATTTATTTATTTATTTATTTTTGAGGCGGAGTCTCGCTCCGTTGCCCGGGCTGGAGTGCAGTGGCCAGATCTCAGCTCACTGCAAGCTCCGCCTCCCGGGTTCATGCCATTCTCCTGCCTCAGCCTCCCGAGTAGCTGGGACTACAGGCGCCCGCCACCACGCCCGGCTAGCTTTTTTGTATTTTTTTAGTAGAGATGGGGTTTCACCGTGTTAGCCAGGATGGTCTCGATCTCCTGCCCTTGTGATCCGCCCGTCTCGGCCTCCCAAAGTGCTGGGATTACAGGCTTGAGCCACCGCGCCCGGCCCACACTTTGCTTTTAATCTTTATCTATAAAACTATGTGAATAATGGTCCCTACTTGTTGTTGTTGTTGAGACACAGTCTCGCTCTGTCACCCAGGCTGGAGTGCAGTGGCGCAATCTCGGTTCACTACAACCTCTGTCTCCCGGGTTCAAGCAATTCTGCCTCAGCCTCCCAAGTAGCTGGGATTACAGGTGTGCACCATCATGCCTAATTTTTGTATTTTTAGTAGAGACGGAGTTTCACCATGTTAGCCAGTCTGGTACTGAACTCCTGACCTCGTGATCCACCCGCCTTGGCCTCCCAAAGTGCTGGGATTACAGGTGTGAGCACCACGCCTGGCCATGGTCCCTACTTCTTAGGGATGTTGTGAAGATTCAATGAAGGCAGGGCTGGGCACACAGAAGTGCCCCCTACTGCTGGCTGCCAACATGCTCTACATGGTGTTAACCTGGCCCAGCCGTTAGATAAAGAGCACCAGGGATGCTGTCTCTGCAGATGCTCAGGCTGGCAGGTGGGCCAGCTCTCACCTGCTCACAGAGCAGCCGCAGGTAGTAGGGATGGCTCAAGTTCTCCCGTGGGTAGAACACCTGGAGGAGGGCACAGAACGGCGAAGATCGGTGGGTCTGGTGCCTCTGCCTAGCCAGCCTCTGCCCTCCCAGGCCTGGAAAATCAGCCTTGAGATGGTGGGCTGTGGGGAGGGGATGCTGGGGTCCCAGACTGGGACACACAAAGCCTGCCACCTCCCTGCCAGCCCAAAGAGGCCAAGCCAAGGCCCCACCCTCATGCCCACCTCCTTGCGTAGGAACAACTTCCAGGGCTTGCCAGTGTAGGAGAAGCACACGCTGCCAGAGGGTGCGAGTAGCTGGGTGGAAACCCCCTGGTCCTCCATGGGCTGTGTCAAGCCTGGCAGAGAGGAAGGGGTGAGGCGCCTCAGCGAGGGGCTTCAGAGCCAGAGTGATGGGGGCACGGGAGGGAAGACCTTCGTCTCCAAGAACCCGCCAAGGGCCCGGCTCTCTCAACCTCCAGCTGCCTTACTCCTTCCACGGCACCATCTCCTGCCTCCATTTCTGGCCCTAAACTTTTCCTGGAGTCCCTGAGACTCGTGGGCCCTCTATGACCACGTCAGCCAGGCCACTAACTTCCTCACAGAGCTGTTGGGTATGTGTCAAGGACAACACCCTGTGTGTGACAGCCTCTCAATGACAGCCCCAAAGATGCCCAGGCCCTGCCCTGGGTGGGAACACGGAAGCTGGGACTCCTCAGCTACATATGGCTCCAAAGTCCAGAAGCCCGAACAGCTGGCCTCAGCCTTGGGCACCGAGAGTCTGTGCGAACCCTGCCTCTGCCCCAGTGAAGCCCATGGTGCAGGGGAAGTGTGGTTCCTTACGACGACGCTCAGCTGAAAGGGTCCCTGGGTCCTCGGGCAGAGGCAGTGGTGGCGCTGGTGGAGGTGGGGGTGTCTGGGCAGTGGGCAGCTTCTGGCCAAACAGGTCCAGAAGGGGCCCCTGCTTTTCCTTGATGGAGCTAGAGGGCCCAAGCTGTAGTGGGGCCTTGGGTCGAGGAGCCACAGCTGGCGGGGGGCCCTTTCCTGGGCTGGGGAACAGCATCTGGGGGGATATAGAGAAAGCATACTGGCTGATTCACAGCACAAGGCCAAGTTCACCCCAGAGAGCCTTGGGCTCCCCAGTGCAGCAGCGCACACTCTTGGGGGGACAGGCTGGGGTGCTCACCGGCGGGGGCAAGTGGGTACCGTTGATACCCAGCTTGGCCAGAGCCTCGTCCTTGGGGTTGATTTTCTTCGGGAAAGCTTTGGGAGGCCTCGTGGGAGAAGCGAGAGGTCACTAAGTTCATAGGGTGATTCCCCGAGAAGCAGGACAGCCCTGGCCACCTCCCCCTGGGGGCCCACCTGGATGGCTGCACAGGCACAGGCATCGGGCCCGGGCGGCTCTGGTACATGCGGATGATGTTGCCAATTTCCCTGCTGGGTTGTGGCCGCTTGGACTTGGGCTCTGAGCTGCGCACCACGATCCCCCTGCCTTGGGCTGGCCCTTGGCCACGGCCCTTGGCCGCTGTCTCCTCGACTGGCTCAGCCTCAGCCTCTTTTGCAGCTTTGGCCCCACCTTGCTTCAGTGGCTTCTTCATGACGGGGGGAGGAGGAGGGGACGGCACTGACCAGGAAAACAGGAAAGACCATTAAACGCTATGTAGAGCCACAGGAGCCCCAGGCCCTGCCCAGCTCCCCACAACCTGCTCTTGTTTCCACTTCTTGCTCCTTCTGCTCCTCCTCCTCCTCCTCCTGCGCCTCCCCCTGGGGGATCTGGACCTTGGCGGGAGGCTTCACCGTCCTCACTGTGATCTGTGGCTGTCCTGCAAGTGTCCAGATGGCCTTCCAAGTTACCACACTAGCCCAGCTGGGCTCCTGGATGGGCCGCACCAACTCCGGGGAGCAGAGCAAACCTCACCCTCCCTGGCCCAGGCTAGGGGCACTGGCCGTGTTTCTACAGGGGCCTGCCGCCCCAAGTGCCCTCACCCATCTTCTGGAAATAGTTCCGTTTCTGCTGGAAGCTCTTGGGCCGACAGGGCCTGTCTTCAGCCTCCTCGGTGGTCTCCTGGCAGGAGCAGAAGTGAGCGGCAGCTCAGCCAGCCTGGGTGCCACACTCGCCACACCCCTCGGGTCCCCAGTCCTGGGCCAGCAGCCTCTTCCCTGCGCTTGCCTACTCACCCTGCCCATGTCCCCTGCCCCTGCAGCCCCCACCCCGCACCCCTTCCTGAGGACACGGTCACCTCCTCACCCTCAGGCAGCCACCCTCTGATTCCAGGTCATGCTGTGGCTTCTCCAGGGGCATGGGGGGCTTCCTGGGCTTGGAGGTGATGGCTGAGGGTGAGGCCTGGGACGCAGCTTCGGAGGCCTGAGCCTGCCGCTGCCGCTGCCGCTGCTGCGTCTGCTGCTCCAGGGACAGGGTCATGGCCTGAGCTGTCATCTGCTGGGCCTGAAGCAGGAGGAGCAGCTGGTTCAGATCCTGATCCCCAAGCCATAGACCTCCCTCCACCAGGTAGCCCCAGGGCCCGGCCAGCGCTCACCAGGATCAGTGCCTGCTGGTTGATGAAGGTCTGCTGCTGGATGGCCAGCTGCCCTGAGTCCAGGCTGGGAAGCGGCAGCTGCGGCGGCACCACCATGGCTGTGAGGGCAGCAGGTGGCCAGAGCGGTGGGCACCATGGCCAAAAGCTCGCCTCCCACTGTGCACTCGGGACTCCTAGCAGGACCCTCCCTCCTCCAGTCCCAGAGCCGGTGACTGCTCTCCTGAGAAGGGACTCTGGTGCCCCCAGCCCAGCCTTACCTGGCATGGCAGGGACCGTGCCCATTGCTGGCATCATGGGCATGGGTGCAGGGACCATGCCTGGCTGGTATCCAGGCATCTGAATCATTCCTGGGTACACTGAGGGAACACACCCACCCTGTCAGTCCCTGCCTGGACCCACATGCCACCTCCCTCCAGCCCCAGGCACAGAGAAGAGCATCAGGCACCAGGGAGCTGGCCAGGGCACCAATCGCCACTGCCAGAGAGGTCCCAGGCCGTGCCTGCCATGCTGCCGGGCCCGGAGGCCCTGGGTGGGGAATCAGCCCCTACGCTCACCCATGGGGTAGCCCTGCTGCGTGGGCCCAACGGCGCCCCCTCCCTTCATGCGGCTGCTCAGAGCCCAGCTTTGTTCCAGATCCTGAAGGGACAATGGTCACAGGTCAGAGCGAGAGCCCTGAGAAAAATGGAAGGGGCAGCAGAGACCCCGGGGGGTTGGGGCAGGGGTATGCAGGGGCTGTACTGGACTCACACTGAGGCCGGAGGACATCACTGGCTGGAAGATCTGGTCCAGGAAGCCGTCCAGGCTCCCTGGTCTCTGGACCTCCCCTGTAGGACAGGGAGAGGGTTGGTGCCACGGCCCGGGGCGTGGGGCTTCCCATGCTCTGCCAACCTCCATGTGCCCACTCCAGCCTTACCTGTGTGGTCCCTACGGGGCAGCGTTGGAGCTGGACCTGGAGGGGGTCCTGGGGGCAGTGAGGGGGCCTGGATGCTAGGGGGAAGGGGAATGGCCTCGGCTCTGCAGGAAACAGGATCTAGTTAAGGGGGTGGCCAAAGCTGAGGGTCACCCAGGCTGGGGCAAGAGGTAGAAGCTGCTGTGGGGGTCGCCCCATGGTTGGGAGGAGGCTGGGTGGGAGGGCTGGGCCTGTGGCAGCTCCTATAAACCCCTGGGTGTGGCAGGGTGGCTGTGGGGTTCCCCAGCAGGAGCAGGCCAGGGAGAGGGGTGCTGGGTGGCACCTACGAGCCAAGAGGAGTGATGGGGTAGCTGTGGGGAGCAGCTGGGTCCCCCAGGTCCTCAGTCTGGCTGATCAGGTCCAGCACAAAGTCACAGCCAGCCAAGTCCTGCCATGTGTCCCTGGAATGCAGTGACACGGACCAGCCCCGGGGAGGCACCTCCAGGCCTCTGGGTGGGAGAGGAGCAGTCAGTGAGGCAGGCAGCCATCCAGAAGGGGCAAGGACCACAAGGCGGAGGACTGGGGAAGGGAGGGTGGCCCTGGAACCACCTGGTCCGGGACCCAGGTTGTCTCGGCAGCGGGGACTACTGTTCACCTCACAGCCCTCCATTTCCACAAGGGCTTCGGTGTGGGCATTTATTTTCTGACCTACTGAGTTAGAATCTGGGCTGTGGGAGCTCCCATGCCCCTCATTTCTAATCTGCTCCTGGCTCCCCATCACCATCTGCAGTCTGGCCCCTGCCCACCCCGGGGCACCTCCCTTCCCTGCCCCCCGAGACTGGGGGCACAATGATCACTTTGGCCACACTGTCCCCCATCCGCGGTCGCCATACCTGCTCTGCAGGATCCACCCAGCCAGCTGCTCCCCGGTGGTCCAGGACTCCACCTCGGCTGAGTAGCACTCCTCTATAGGGGTGTGGGGGTCGGGGGCAAGAGTGAGGGACAGCAGGGTCCACCCTGACACGAAGGGGCTGCTGTCCCCATGAGGGTTTCAAAAGCAGGACAGAGGGGAGAGAGAGCAGGGTCACTGAGGACAGGGCAGCAGGAAGGCTGGGGCAGGAAGGGGTTCCAGGGAGGGCAAAGGGGTAGGGCTGGCCCCACTTCAGGCCTGGGAGGCGTCGGCCAGAGGCAGCCCTCACCGCTGAAGGTGAACACTTCCAGCGCCATGCGGCCCCGCCGCCATCCGGCCATCCACTCCAGCTGGGTTGGAGGGTGGGCCCGAGTGGCCCCTGGGGCCAACTGCGACTGCTCCAAGGCCCCCAGCAGCTTGTGCTGGCACAGTGCTGCCATGCCCCTGGGGGCCTGGTCAGACACGAACCTGCAGGGCAGGCACAGGCTGCAGTGGAGGCAGGGTGATCCAGCGACCCCACCTGCCAGGTCCCCACCTTCCAGGCCCCTTACTTGAGCAGCGGCTTCTGCAGGACAGGCAGTGGGGGAAAGGCACTGAGCAGAACAGCCATGAGGGCCCAGCCCCGCTGGCTCTGCTGTTCGTCTGGGTTCTGCCATAGCTGGGCCACCAGCTGGCTGAAGAGCTCATTCCGCAGCCCTGGCCGGCACTGCCCCTGCCGCACCAGGTATGTGCCCATGGTCTGCCTCTGCCAGGACTCCAGGGATCCGTCCCCCAGGAGCCGCAGCATCTGCCGACACAGCTGGGTAAGGACAAGACGTGCAGGGCTCCCAGGCGCCCATCCTGTCCCTCCTCCAATGTGTCACTCACCACTTTGTTGATGTCCAGGGCATGCTGAGGGTTCTCTCCGTCCAGCTGGGTTAGGGGCTTCGCCAGTGGCTGCCCTGGCCTGGGCAGGGATGGCTCCTGCAAGGAAGGAGGGCTAGTCCACGCTTTCCAGCTGTCAGACCCAGGGGAGCCCCACCGGAGCAGGCACTTCGGGAGAGGCAGAGGGCTGGACAGATATGCATCTTAATGCTGGTTTTTTTTTTTTTTTTCTTTTGAGGCAAGAGTCTTGCTCTGTCACCCAGGCTGGAGTTCAGTGGCACAATCTCAGCTCACTGCAGCCTCCAGCTCCCAGGTTCAAGTGATTCTCCTGTCTCAGCCTCCTGAGTAACTGG
>NC_045449.1:69247690-69251473 GCF_002776525.5 Piliocolobus tephrosceles | reverse complement strand
GTCTCAGCCTCCTGAGTAACTGGGATTACAGGCACCTGCCATCATGCCCAGCTAATTTTTGTACTTTTAGTAGAGACTGGGTTTCACCATGTTGGCCAGGCTGGTCTCGAACTCCTGACCTCAGGTGATCCGCCCACCTCGGCCTCCCAAAGTGCTGGGATTACAAGCATGAGCCACCATGCCCGGACTGTATGTGCAGTTTTGAATCCTGCATTTGTATTTACTGCTGAAGTCTGGACAGTTTCCCTTGTCAGTAAACATTCTTTAAGGTCATGACTTCAAAAGCAGGGCACTACTGCAGGTACAACAAAGGTGTGGCATTGTGGATCTAAATAACTTCTCCCATCCAATAACACCGATAACACTCTATGGTGAGACATTTACATTCAAAGGTTATTTTCAGAGCAATTCAGCGCTATTCACAGCCCTACAGGCTGGGGAGGGAGGGGGGAAATAGCTGAAAGCGGGGGAAAAAACGCAGCTTCTGCCAGGCAGGTGCTAACTCAGAACGGTGAGGCCAGTGGGAAGAGCTTAGGCCTGGGCGCCCACCTGAAAGCCGACGGGGATGAAGCTGGAGAAAGGGAACCGGTCGATGTCTGATGGGAGAGTCAGGCTGGGCCGGGCAGGAACCTCAGGGGGCAGGCACTCTGTGATGCTCCCAGCCAGGGCGTCCTGATGGCCTGGGAACAAGCACCGGGAGGCAGCCCAGGAACACCCAGGTGTGGTACCTGGCCCTGGGACCACCTCCACCCCTCCCCACGAGCCATCAGCCCCTGTCCACAGGGACCCGAGCAGTGAGCTCAGGGGAGCCTGGAGCATCAGAGGGAGGAACCACAAGGGGCAGACACACCCCACGGTAAAGGGACTGGAGAGGGGTGTCCTAACAAGAGGACACGGACAAGACTCACCTTCCACCGTCTTCAGCATGACGGCCAGCTCAGCCGGAATCTCCAAGCGCCCCAGCTCCTGGCAGAGGGGGCCCATTTACCCAGGATCCACCGGAGGGGCCTAGGGACCAGTGTCCATCCCCACACCCTCACCCCCAAGATTATAAACATCCCTTCCAGAGACCAAGTATTTTTTTTTTTTTTTTTTAAATTTCAGACAGGGTCTCACTCTGTCACCCGGGCTAGAGTGCAGTGGTGCGATCGTGGCTCAGGGCAGCCTTGACTTTCGAGGCTCAAGCGACCCGCCCACCTCAACCTCTTGAGTAGCTGAGACTACAGGTCTGTGCTACTGTGTCCAGCTAACTTGTGTTGTTTTTGTAGAGATGTTACCCAGGCTAGTCTCAAATTCCTGGGCTCAAGCAATCCTCTCACCTCGGCCTCAAAGCGCTGGGATTACGGGTATAAGCCACCACGCCCAGGCAAAGACCAAGGATTCTGACCCTGGACACTCAAACCAACAGAGCCCCAAGGACCCTCTGAGGGAAACCAGGAGCCAAGGGCACCCCGGTCCTCTTCTCAGGAGGTGCAGTGTATGGCCCTGAGGGACGGGACCCTCAGGGGGTAGCACCTGGCAGCCCTCTCAGCCGTCCCAGTCTCAGCAGGTTCACAGTCCCATGTAGAACCCCCCACCTTCCAGGCCACCTACCATGCTTGGCACTCTCTTCAAGGCCCTTTCGCTGCTGTGCCAGCCCTGCCAGTGCCCAAGCTGTTGGAGGAGATGTGGAAAGAGCTGATGCCTCTCATGTGAGTCACCTGGGGGCACCTCCCCAGCTCTGAAGTTCAGCTGTGCCCTCCTGCCCCTGGGAGGTTCTCAGCAAAGCAGCGAGAACAGATCAGGAGGGGTCAGCTACCCCTGGCCCTCCAGGGCCCTCACCAGCCTTAGCGCTGTGGGCGTCTGTGCCCATCTGCCAGGGCACCGGGAAGAGGGCAGGAAGAAGGGAAGCAATGGTCCCAGGGGACAAAGTCCAGCCAGGGAGGGGTCAGAGAGGAGGTAGCACATATGAGCATGGACCTTTGAGCTGCTTTATAGACCTTAGATCAGAGTTATCAGGCAAAAGAGGGGAGCGGAAGGGGCCCGGGGAAGCCTGGAGGGGATGGGAGCCCCAGGCAAGAGGGAAGAGCCAGGTCCTGGGGGGAGTGGGCAGGAATGGAAGAAGACAGCGCCTTCCAAAGGCCCCAGCCTACCCCGGCCGGAGGGAAAAGGGATGAGCTCAAGGAGCACTGTGTCCAAAGCCACAGTCCTTGAGATGCTGGGCTGAGAGGGTCGATGCTGCTGGGATTTGGCCAGTTCGGCCAGCTCAGGCAGCCTGGCTTCTACTCTGAGCTGCCCCCGGCCAAGCCCCTGTACCTGCAGTCTCTGCCGCCTCCGGAGCAGGGGCTGGGCCACCAGCAAGATGGTGTTCAGCTGTCCCAGAGCTGCCCGCCGCCGGAGGCACCGCTTCCTGGAGGCCGGGAGAGGGCGGGGACGAAATGAAGAGTCTAAACTTATGCTTCCTGCCTGGCACTGGAATCCCCTAAGCCTAAGCCTGGACATTCATGTAAAAGCTGACTTTGGACCAGAGAAGCCCTGGATGCTTCACAGAAACAACAGGAAAAGAATAGGATACTTCGAAAGAAGAGCAAGGGTCAGGTGCAGTGGCTCATGCCTGTAATCGCAGCACTTTGGGAGGCCAAGGCGAGTGGATCACTTGAGGTCAGGAGTTTAAGACCAGCCTGGCCAACGTGGCAAAACCCTGTCTCTACTAAAAATACAAAAATTACAGCACACCTGTAATCCCAGCTCCTCAGGAGGCTGAGGCATGAGAATTGCTTGAACCTGGGAGGCAGAGATTCAAGTGAGCCTAGATTGCGCCATTGTGCTCCAGGCTGGGTGACAGAGCAAGACTCAAGTCAGGAAGGAATGAAGGAAGGGAGGAAGGGAGGGAGAAAGAAAGAGAGAAAAGGAAGAAAGAAAGAGAGAGAGAGAAAGGAAAAGGAAGAAAGAGAGAGAAAAGAGAAGAGAAGAGGGAGGGAGGGAGGAGAACAAGTAAATTGAGAGACTGTTTAGCCTGAGGGATTAAGATCTGACTCTGACTCTGGGCCTAGACTACCTGGGTTCAGATCAGTTCCCCGTACGCACACTGACCAAAAAAAAAAAAATCATTTCCCTTAGCTTGGCACGGTAGCTCATGCCTGTAGTCTCAGCACTGTAGGAGGCTGAGGAAGGAGAATTGCTTGAGACCAGGAGTTCAAGACCAGCCTGGGCAACATAGCAAGACCTCATCTCTACAGAAAAGATTTTTAAAATTAGCCAGGCATGATGGCGTGTCCTTGTAGTTCTAGCTACTTGGGAGGCTGAGGTAGGAGCTATGATTGGGTCACTGCTCTTTAGCCTGAGTGACAGAGCCAGGCCTTGTCTTGTAAAAAAAAAAAAAAAAAAAAAAAGCAGAATTTATTAAAAAGTAACATCATTGGCCGGATGCAGTGGCTCATACCTGTATCACACCTGTAATCCCTGTACCTTGGGAGGCTGAAGTGGGAGGATCACTTGAGACCAGGAGCTAGAGATCAGCCTGGCCAACATGGTGAAACCCCGTCTCTACAAAAACACAAAAAAGGCCAGGCGTGGTGGCTCACGCCTATAATCCCAGCACTTTGGGAGATTGAGGCAGGCAGATGACAAGGTCAAGAGTTCGAGACCAGCCTGGCCAACATAATGAAACTCTGTCTCTACTAAAAAATCTAGGCCAGGCGTGGTGGCTCAAGCCTGTAATCCCAGCACTTTGGGAGGCCGAGACGGGCGGATCACGAGGTCAGGAGATCGAGACCATCCTGGCTAACACGGTGAAACCCCGTC
>NC_045449.1:69226337-69247590 GCF_002776525.5 Piliocolobus tephrosceles | reverse complement strand
AAAAAAAAAAAAAAAAAAAAAATCTCAGCTACGTGGGAGGCTTGAAGCCGGGAGGCAGAGGTTGCAGTGAGCTGAGATTGTGCCATTGCACTCCAGCCTGGGCAACAAGAGCAAAACTCCGTCTTAAAAAAAAAGAAAAGAAAAGAAAAAAAGATTATTCCCACAGTGTGGAAAACAGACTAGAAAAGAGAATGATACAGGAGTCAGGACCATAGGTTCAGGTGGCCTCAGCAGGTAATGAGTTTCTCGTGACTGGGGTATTCAAGCACAGGCTGCATGGGTACGGGGGGAATGCCGTCAAGGATGGTCACATGCCGATGGGATGGCACTGGGGCAGGATGACTTGCCTTGAGGCACTATGTTTCCCCAACCCTGCCCCACCACCTGGAGGATGAGCCCACAGCCTCACCCCACCCACTTCAGCCCTGGCTCCAATGCTTGCAGACCTGGCCTGGAACCCACGCATGCGAGCCTGCATCCGGGGCAGGACGCGTTGGCGGGAGATGCAGGTGTGGAAGATACGGTGCAAGTTGACCAGGGCCTGGGAGCGCTGCTGGTCCCGGAGCTCCTCCAGCCGCTGCCAGCCCTGCTCCTGCAGCAGGACCTGTGGGCAGAGGTGCAGGCTATAGGCAGGAGCCAGGTGCCAGCCCCGCCTGCTCTCCTTCTCTGGTCTCAGCCTCTTCCCTTCCAGCCAAACCATTTGTTCTTCTGGGGTGCTGGGGCCAGCCTGCTGCCCAGTTCTTCTGTCTCCCACCACTTGGATGGATCCCCAAATCCTGGGTTTGTCCCTTTGGGCCCAGAATGCATCTCTCCTTTCCCATTCATGCTGCCCTCTGCACACAGGGATACACACACCCACCTTGGTGGCTCCGAGGTGACAGAGAGGTGATTCGGCCCCCAGCACCTCGCTCAGGATGGAGCCACACTTCTCCCGGTCAGACAGGTCTTCCTGCCCTTCCGTCCCCAGGGCCTGGAACCTGCTCCAAGGATGAAGCTGAGGTCAGAAGAGCCAGAACCTCCTTTTACACTTTTTTTTTTTTTTTTTTTTTGTGAGACGGAGTCTCGCTCTGTTGCCCGGGCTGGAGTGCAGTGGCCGATTCTCAGCTCACTGCAACCTCCGCCTCCCGGGTTTACGCCATTCTCCTGCCTCAGCCTCCGGAGCAGCTGGGACTACAGGCGCCCGCCACCTCGCCCGGCTAGTTTTTAGTATTTTTTTAGTAGAGACGGGGTTTCACAGTGTTAGCCAGGATGGTCTCGATCTCCTGACCTCGTGATCCGCCCGTCTCGGCCTCCCAAAGTGCTGGGATTACAGGCTTGAGCCACCGCGCCCGGCCACTTTTTTTTTTTGAGACAGAGTTTCGCTCTTGTTGCCCAGGCTGGAGTGCAATGGTGCGATCTCGGCTCACCACAACCTCCACCTCCGAGGTTCAAGTGATTCTCCTGCCTCAGCTTCCTGAGTAGCTGGGATTACTGGCATGCACCACCATGCCCGGCTAATTTTGTATTTTTGGTAGAGATGGGGTTTCTCCTTATTGGTTGGGCTGGTCTTGATCTCCCGACCTCAGGTGATCCACCTGCCTCGGCCTCCCAAAATTCCGGGATTACAGGCGTGAGCCACCGCGCCCAGTCCTTTCACACTTGCTGTGTGACACCCTGAGCCCCTTGGTATTTATTCCATTTCTAGATCATTAAAAAATTTGGAAGGTGCCTGCTCTACGCCAGGTGCTCAGCTGGGCGCCGAGACACTGCAGTGAACTTGGGCAGGGATGGCCTCTGTGCTGGAGCTCAGGGGGAAAACAGGTGAACACGGTGTGCCCAGGAGGCATGAGGGCTGGTTCTGGGCCACGGGAGCAACAGGAATGTGGTTCCCAAGGCCTTAGTCTCCTTGCCACCCAACACAGTGGGTTTCCAGACAAGTTTGTGGGAGGGAGGGAGGGGTGTGGAAGGGAGGGAGGGGTGTGGAAGGGAGGGAGGGGTGTGGAAGGGAGGGAGCGGCATGACAGGAAGGGGTGGGTGGGGGAGTGTTGAAGGACACTTCACAGGTCCAGATCGTGGTACCAGTTTGGCTCAATGGACACTCAGTAGTTAGTCCGTACCAAGCAAGCACTCTGCAGGTTCTGGGGACACGTGGGTGACAGTCTGTGGTCACGGGATGCCACAGTGCATCAGGGAATGGCACAGATCAGCAGACCTGGTCTGTGCTGGGTGGAGAGCTGTACCTCGAGGTTCCTCTCACTCAGCTTCCGGGCTCAGGGCTTCTTGTTGGAGGTGACAATTGCCGTAGCTGGTAGGTTTCCAGATGGCAGAGACTGAACATGCTCCGCCCTGGAGCTTCTCAGGATCTGACTCAAGGCTGGGCACACCCATCCCTACTGCCTGCCTTCGGCTCAGTCCCCCAACCAGGCCATCCCCATTGCCAAGGCCATCACAGGCTAAGGAAGTCCGCAGAGCCCTGGGGTGAAGCTGCTGCTCCTAGCAACTGCCCCCTCCCTTCTGGGCAGCCGCCAGCCCAGCTCGGCTGGACATCAACGAGAAGTGACTCCACCTGCCCACTCTGTCCCTGTCCTTGGGGGAAACTCCAGCCCTTCAGAGGATTCCCAAGAGGTCATCCAGTCAATAGCCAAAGGCCAGATAGGCAAACAACAAAACAGACAGTGTCACCAGCTTTTCTCGAGGTTTCTGAACTCTGGGAACAAAGCCGCCTCCGGGATTTCTGGCAGTTCCGTGTGCCACCCCGCCCCTCCTGCCCTTCTGAAAGGCTCTTTTCTCACTCCGTCCCCCCTCCCATCTCACTGCTTCAGCCTGCACTTCCTGGACAGCTGCTGTGGGTACTAGACTGTGAGCCCCGCCCCGGGCAGGTACTGCTCCCACCTCATCTCTGGCGCCCGGGCATCGGCACAGGAAAGGTTTGCAGAGAGGAGGAGGAAGGCATGGAGGGATGGTGAATGGTAGAAGAGAGCGAGATGGAGAGAGAGAGAAAGAGGATGAGAGGACGAGGAGATAGAGGGAGGGTTGGGTGCTAGGCCCAGTCCTGGGCAGAGTGAGTCCACCTCCAATCGGAAGGACCCCCAGGGCTGCTGGTCACTCCCGGGGCCTCCTTGTCAGTCCTGCCCTGAGGTGCTGGGCCCCACCTGGCCAGGAAGGCCTCAAAGGGCACACGCACGGGGAAGTTGGCACTGCGGGTGCCCACGGCCTCCAGTATGGCTGCCTGGTGCAGTTGCTCTGTCACATGTCCCACGTCAAAGAGGCCTGGAAGCTGTGGCCACAAGACAGAGCCAAAGACAGCTGGAATCAAGGGGCCTGGAGCTGTGGGGAGGCAGGTGCAGGGCGGGGGAGGGCCCTGAGGCCAGTTGCTGGGGAGCTCACCTTTCCAGGGTTAGGGTTGAGGCACTGGATGAAATAGACATGGCTCCTGATGAGGGAAAGGGGGGTCACTTGGGCACAGACCAGTGCCCCATATAACTCCCTGGGGTCTGGTGTGGCTGCCGCTGTTCTCACCTGCCCAGCCGGGCTATGAGGTCCCCCAGGGCCTGCTGGAAGCGAGAGGCCAGCGTGGGTCTGCCTCGCCCTCCCCTGGACTGGGGCTCTGCCTCCTGGAACAGGCTGCCCACCAGCTGTGGGGGTGAAGAGCTGAGCCAGCTGGCTGCTGGGGCCTGCCCATCCACCCTGCAGCCCAGGAGAGCCAGAATGGGCCAGCCCTCAGCATCCAGACCCTGGAAAGCTCAGCCCATGGCCCAAGGTGCCACAGGCTTGAGGGCCAGCCCTCGGGCAAGAGCACCCAGGGGGAAAAAGACAGAATTGGGGGACAGAGTATGGAGCAGATGGGGACCTGGAAGGGCACCTGGAGCTGGCTCTGGCCAAGCATCTCCACCACGGCAGGGTCCAGCTGATCCCGGTTTCTGTTTAAAAACTTGTGAACCTGCAAGAGACCATGCAGGTGGGGAGGGAAGCGGAGAAAGGGAGGGGAGCAGGAACCAAGGAGGGGAGGCTGGGTATGGAGGAGAAGAATCCACCCTCTCCCCAAGTGACCTGAAAGGCTGCCTTGGTGATTTTCCAGTCCTTTAGCTAGCCATGGAATGTCACTGGACTTCCCATTCCACTCCATGGAAAGGTCCAGTCCCCAGCAATACCACACTCTCCCCACGGGGGCTTTAACCTATGCTAGTCAATAGGTTCACTAGACAAGAACGTTGCCTGTCTCTCCATGTTAAAACTCTTCGGATCTACATTTTTCTAGCTTTCTTGAACTCCTTGTATTTCTTTTTTGGGGGGCAACTCCTGGGTAGTTCGTAGTTTTTCTTCTCCAAGCAACGTGTGCCATCTCCTCCAGGGAGAGCTGATTCTCCCTACTGTCCTTCCCTTTGTTCCAGCCCCCACTCCCCCATCCCCAGTGCCTCTCCTCCTGGGGTAGGCATGCGTGCAGCTTCCTGGTAGGCATAGAACTCAGAAGGGGGAAGGGAAGTTCATTCAGCGAGCACCTACCATGTGCCAGGCACCTGCCAGGCCATCTCCACATTAGTACATCTAACCCTCACAGCAATGCCAGAGCTTAGGTCTCCATGCCCATTTCACAGGTGAGGAAATGGAGGCTCGGAAGGTGAAGCAAACTGCCAAGGTCATCAGGTCCCATGCTTGTGCTCTGCCCACTTGCCTGGAGGGCCCCAAGGCTTCCACTCCCTGACCCCGTAATTGTCACCTAGAACTCAGTAAACCATGCTCAGAACTGGGCAGGGCCCATGGCTCAGGTAGGGGCAGGTGTCCAAGCCTTGCAAGCGGCCTCCCCACACCCACTCCTCTCCGCTGTTGGGTGACTCAGCTTGGGAGGGGACACTGCCCTGGCTGATTCACCCTGGTCTGTCCCTGAGGCCAGGTACCTGGTAGGTGACAGTCCCTGCATAATGTTGCACGGTGAACACGGGCAGGGGCAGCCGGGGCTTGGCATAGCTGGGGTGGTCACCATGGTGATAGTGGCTCTTCTGGAGGAAGGTGTGGTCCGTGGCCTAGGAGAGGAGCCACGCGCTCCCTTCACGCCTCTGCACGAGCTGTCCTTGCCTGGATGGTGCCCTCTCCCGGTGAGCATGAGTACTGCCTACACTGACTATAAGGGCAGGTTTGGCTACCCTTATAGTAGCTTTGGAGGCTGAAGTGGTCGGATCATTTGAAGTTAGGGGTTTGAGATCAGCCTGGGCAACATCGTGAGATCCTGTCTCTACAAAAAATTTAAAAATTGGGCCGGGCACGGTGGCTTACCCATGTAATCCCAGCACTTTGGGAGGCCGAGGCAGGCAGATCACAAGGTCAGGAGTTTGAGACCAGCCTGGTCATCACAGTGAAACTCCATCTCTACTAAAAATACAAAAAAATTAACTGGGCATGGTGGCAGGCGCCTGTAATCCCAGCCACTCGGGTGGCTGAGGTAGGAAAAGCAATTGAACCCGGGAGGTGGAGGCTGCAGTGACCCGAGATGGTGCCATTGCACTCCAGCCCAGGCGACAGTGCGAGACTCCAACTCAAAAAGAAAAAAAAGATTAAGAATTAGCTGGGTGGGGCCAGGCGTGGTGGCTCATGCCTGTAATCCCAGCACTTTGGGAGGTCAAGGCAGGTGGATCACCTGAGGTGCGGAGTTCATGACCAGCCTGGCCAACGTAGTGAAACCCCGTCTCTACTAAAAATACAAAAAAATTAGCTGGGCGTGGTAGCTTATGCCTGTAATCCCAGCTACTCAGGAGTCTGAGGCAGGAGAATCGTTTGAACCTGGGAGGTGGAGGTTGCAGTGAACCGAGACCGCACCATTGCACTCCAGCCTGGGCAACAAGAACCAAACTCCGTCTCAAAAAAAGAAAAGAAAAGAAACAAGTAAAATTAGCTGGGAGGAAGGAATGATTGAGACCAGGAGCTTGAGGCTGCAGTGAGCTATGGTGGTGTCACTGCACTCCAGGCTGGGTGAGAGTAAGACCCCATTTCTAAAATAAATAAATAAATAAGTACCAAAAAAAAAAAAAAAAAAAAAGAAAAGAGGCCGGGCGCATTGGCTCACGCCTGTAATCCCAGCACTTTGGGAGGCCGAGGCGGGCGGATCACGAGATCAGGAAATCGAGACCATCCTGGCTAACATGGTGAAACCCCGTCTCTACGAAAAATACAAAAAATGAGTGAGAAAAAAAATTAGACGAGCATGGTGGCGGGTGCCTGTAGTCCCAGCTACTTGGGAGGCTGAGGCAAGAGAATGGCGTGAACCCGGGAGGCGGAGCTTGCAGTGAGCCGTGATCAAACCACTGCACTCCAGCCTGGGCAATAGCGAGACTCGGTCTCAAAAAAAAAAAAAAAAAAAAAAAATCACCTTCAAAAAGTAACTCAGTTGGGAATGACAGTAAGAGTCAGTTAAAACACACATACACAAACACACACAGTAACTCAAGGGCAGGTGCAGTAGCTCAGGCCTGTAATCCCAGCACTTTGAGAGGCAAAGGTGGGAGGATTGCTTGTGCCCAGAAGGTTGAAAACAGCCTGGGCAACATAGCGAGACTCCACCTCTATTTTTTAAAATATAAAAATAAAACTAAAAAGTGACTTGGTTGGACGTTATTTTACTGAGCTAGTGAACATAAAATAGCAAGTGCATGGGGGGACTTGCCTAATGTTACGTAAATCAGAACTTGAGTTTAGGGTAACAATTCCAGGCTCAGCACCCACCTCGGACTCAGAAAATGGTACATGTCACATAAGATAGACCTAAGTGATATTGCTGAGCCTTGGAAAACCATGCTGGGGGATTCCAAAAGTGTTGGGACCTCAAAGACTCATGACAAGTTTTAACAAAATGTTATGAAATGTGAACTGGGAGAAACAATCATTTATAAATTAACATGCTCTTAATTATTTAGTACAAGATTTTACATATGTATAAGTATTAAGAAATGAACATTATATATTATATATTAATGTGACCTGCTATATTATACATGAAGACATGTATTACATTAATATGACAGGGATCAATGAACTATTAAAATAACATATTTCATGATTTTACCATTATTTTTCACCTTTCATTTTTTTTGTTTTTTGTTTTTTGTTTTTTTTTGAGACCCGGAGTCTCGCTCTGTCATTCTCCTGCCTCAGCCTCCCCAGTAGCTGGGACTACAGGCGCCCACCACTATGCCCGGCTAATTTTTTGTTTTTTGTTTTTTTTTGAGACAGAGTCTCACTCTGTTGCCCAGGCTGGAGTGCAGTGGCGCGACCTTGGCTAATTGCAACCTCCACTTCCCAGGTTCATGCCATTCTCCTGTCTCAGCCTCCCAAGCAACTGGGACCACAGGTGCCCGCCACCACGCCTGGCTAATTTTTTATATTTTTTAGTAGAGACGGGGGTTTCACCATGTTAGCCAGGATGGTCTCGATCTCCTGATCTCGTGATCTGCCCACCTCAGCCTCCCAAAGTGCTGGGATTACAGGCGTGACTGCAACCTCTGCCTCCCGGGTTCACGTAATTCTCCTGCCTCAGCCTCCTGCGCCTGGCTCACCTTTCATTTTCAACCACTAATTGGGAAAATGTGGGAAAGTCGCCCCATGTTCAGGATCTGTGGAAGTTATATTGAGCTTCCACAGAAACTCCTGCACCACATTCCAGCCACAGCTCCTAGAGGCTCATGACCCCCCCAGCTCTCACTGTCCCACAAACCCACCCACAGAACTGTGCAGGGGTGATTTTGTATTTGGCTCTGCGTGCTTTTTTTATATATACATATAATTATTTTTTTTGAAACAAGGTCTCACTCTGTCACCCAGGCTGGAGTGCAGTGGCATGATCATGGCTCACTGCATCCTTGACTTCCTGGGCTCAAGCCATCCATCCACCTCAGCCTCCCAAGTAGCTCTAACTATAGGCTCGCACCACCACACCAGGCTGATTTTTATATTTTCTGTAGAGACAGGGTTTTGTCATGTTGGTCTCAAGCTCGTGGGCTCAAGGGATTCACTCACCTTGGCCTCCCAAAGTTCTGGGATTACACGCGTGAGCCACCGAGCTTGGCCAAGGCCTGTTTTTTTAAATTAACATTTATCTCCTGCTGCACTGCAGGCTGTAAGAGGGGAGAGACTGGGTCTAATTTTGTTCACTTTCTATCCTTAGCACAGTTCCTGGCACAGTTATTCATTCATTCATTATTTCCTTCACACCTGCTGCAAATAGAGCTCAAACCTTTCAGACAGGCACCCACCCTTGGGGAGCCCAGTCTAGCGTGGGAAGGAGTCAGTGAATGAATGGACGCTGTGACTGCATGTGGATGCGTGCTGAAACGTGACACAGGGACGAGCCTGCTATTTAAGTCTGAGCAGGCAGGAGGCAGTCAGGAAGCTTTTGTGGAATGGGGGGCATGATGCCCTGGGGCTTGTCCCGGACTGGTCAGAAGCCTCAGTAGCCACCTGGCCACAATTGTGAGGGACCCGCAGAGGCCCTTCATGAGCCCCGTGTAGTCCCCACCACCTTGCCCATCGGGCACTATTGTCCCCCTTCTGTGGCAAGTACACGAGGAACCTCAGAGGACAGATGTCATGGTCAAGATCACCCGAGACAAGATGTGAATCCAGCTCTGTGGGAGACCAGGGTTCTTCCCCTTCACTGCTGTTGTCCCAGGCTGTGCTGAGGAACTGTGGGCAGGGTCTCTGGATCCCATAACCATGTCCCCTCTGGGAGGCTCTGCCAGCTATAGCCTGGACACCCAGGGCCACCACTCCTTCTTCCCGACACTGGATGGGGGGTCACCACCCCGGGCCTCACCTGGGACAGCCATGTCTGGGCATCCAGGATACTCAGGAGGCTGTGGGGCTGGTCTACCAGGAGGTCCAGGCAAGACTCCCTCGGAGGCTGACGGACAGGCACCCAGGACAGCAATTCCCGCCGACACTCCTCCTGGGAATAGCCGGCATTTGGCCATTTCGCAGGAGCAGGGATAACCCTCCTATCTTATGGAATAGTACATTGAGGCTCAGAAGACTGAGATGCCTCATGGAAAGGGATCTTCCAGGCAGAGCTCTCAGTTCCTGAATTTCCTTCACCAAGGATGGCTTCTGCCTGGGCAATGCCTAAGCAGCACCCGACACGTTCACGCCCAATCCCCTTACCTCTTCCTGCGCCAGCAGCATCTGGCTGGAGAAGAGCTGCAGGCGCTCGCTGGCGAGGTTGTTGCACAGTTGCTCCAGGCCATTCACCCGCAGGGCCTGGGGGCATGCGGCAGTGAGGTGGGCACATGGGGCTGGCAGGGGCCAGCACACAGGCCTGTGCCCTTCCCACCACCCTAGAGGCTTCCTTCATTCTGGCCAGGGCGCAGGGATGAGTAATGCCCAGGGATGGTGCTGTGTAGCCAACAGGCTCAAGTCCAAAGGCTCCAGCACAGCACATGGGCTACCTCAGCCCCGCCCAGCCCAGCCACAGGTCCCTCTAGTTGCCCACACCCCTGCCCTCTGCTGCAGCACGCCTGCGAGCCTTCGGGCCTCCTGTCACGGCCATCCTGTGGCTTGGAAGGCGCCTTTCCCTACTAACTAGCAGGCTGGCTATCAGAGTCCCGCATCCTCATGAGCAGGATTCCAGGCTGCTGCCTCCAGGAAGCCTTCCAGGCTTCCTCCTATAGGGATTACAGGTGCCTTCCTCTGTGCTCCCTCAGCACTCTCCTAGGAAGCTTCATGCAGCTTTGTGCACCCTTGAAACACACACACAGGAGCTCGGCTGCACACACAGGCCACCGTCACCACCAGCCTCAGGGAGGGCACGGTCACAAGGACACACTAGAGTGTGGGACAGAACAGGGGGCCCTGAATAGTGCCCGTCCAGAGACTGAGGGCAGGGGCCACCTCCTCTCCCTCCAGCCCCCTCCTGGCTGTCCTGAGGCGGCAGAATCCTCTGTAAAGGGATGTAGAGTCTCTGCCAACTCAGACTGATGGGGGACTCTCCCTCTTCCCTTTCCTCCTAGCGTGTGGGAAGTGGGGCTGCGGGCGGGCCCACCCTGGGGCCTCTGTCTTCCACTGCCTTTGAGGCTCCTGTGTCTCTGCAAGGCCAGGGAGGACAGGCCATGCTGAAGGCAGGACCGGCCAGAGTGGGACAGAACAGCTGCCCCAGAGCACACAGCTCTCTCATGGACCATGTCTATTAAGCCTCTGAAACTCACAAGGTAGGTCCTGCGGGGATTTCTATTTTATAGATGGGAATGCTGGACCTCAGAGAGGTTCATTCACTTGCCCAAGGCCACACAGCTAGTGAGTGGCGGGACCACTCCGAACCTCTGCTCTGTCTGCTGCACTAAGCAACTCCTCCCAGCAGGAGGACAGCACGGGCCAGGCTGGGGCTTGTGGTGGGCTCCAGCCATCCCAGAGAAGCCAAGAGCACTCCCAGCCCAGGCTGCCCAGCCCAACACCAGAGAAGGGAGCAGAGGCCATGCTTGGATGAACGTGGGCGTGGGGCGGGGGGCACTGTCCTCTGGAGGTGAGTGGAAGCAAGAACTCCAAGGTGCGCAGCCAGTCCGAGTCCTCAAGAGACTCTAAATCTCCAGAGGCGGCCCTGCTCCTTTTCCTCTCCATCCCTGCACCCCACCCCAGCAGGCTCAGCCCAGCAGATGCAGAAGGAGCCCTGAAGGCGCCCTGCCAGACAGGCAAGCACCTCGCCAGCATCCCCAGGGAGAGCTGGAGCCGTGGGGGTCCCAGAAATCCATCAGAATTATATGGGTGCCCCCTTTTCTGGGCCCCACCCCAAGGGGTGACCTCAAAGCCGTAGGCATCCACGACGGTGATGGTACCAATGCTGCCTCCCTCCCCTGGTGGTGCCAGGCGTGCATTGGTCCGCCTCAGAAGCCGGTGGAAGAGGCGCGAATACAGGGCCTTGGCCAGGGCGTCCCTGTAGACATGGCGGGAGGGTGAGCCACGTAGAGCCGTGCCCCAGGCCCTGCTCTGACTCTCACCCATCTCTAGGGTCACCTGGCATCAATGGCGCCTTCCACGGGCAGGGATCGCGAGACCTGGCCATAGGGCGTCTCCTGGAGGGCAGAGGAGGCACAGCTGGTATGTCAGACCCGCAGCCCTCAAGGTGCTTACTCAGCCTGCGGGTCAGCCAGGCCTGGCCCCTCTCCCCAGGACCCTCGGGCTCACCGTGACCCTCCTGGTGACAGCCCCCTCCAGGCACTCTGGTGGTACCCGCAGCAGCCGGGCTGCTGTGTGGATCTCGGCCCAGCTAGACACAGCAGCCACCTCCTGGGACTCCCGCTACACAGAGAGGCAGGGACAGGGAGAGCTCTGCTTCAGGAATGCACACACTCCCCAGGCAGGGCAGGCCAGGCTTTGCCCGGCAAGTGGCCCTGTCACCCAAAGGAGAGATATGTCACATGAGGAGATCTGGGCCGTTAGGAGCCAGGCTGTGGTTCTCAGGGCCCTGAGTTCGAGTCCTACTTTCCCGCTTCGCTGGCAGACAGCTCTGGCCAGGCTCCTTCCTTCCTGCGCCCCCATGGCCTCACTGCTAAAGGGGAAGCAGTAACCCTTGCTAGAGGGTTGTCTCACAAACTAAATTAGAAAACAAATGCAAAGTGATCTACACAGTGCTGGGTACATAATAGCTGCTTCTTCACTTTTTTTTTTTTTTTTGAGACAGGGTCTCACTCTGTCACCCAGGCTTGAGTGCAGTGGCATGATCACAGCTCACCGCAGCCTCCACCTCCCAGGTTCAGGTAATTCTTTCATCTCAGCCTCCCCAGTAGCTGGGATTACAGGCGCATGCCACCATGCCCAGCTAATCTTTTTTTTTTTTCTTCCAAGACCGAGTCTCGCTCTTGTTGCTCAGGCTGGAGTGCAATGGCGCGATCTCGGCTCACTGCAACCTCCACCTCCCACGTTCAAGCAATTCTCCTGCCTCAGCCTCCCAAGGAGCTGGGATTATAGGCATGTGCCACCACGGCCGAATAATTTTGTATTTTTAGCAGAGACAGGGTTTCACCATATTGGTCAGGCTGGTCTCGAACTCCTGACCTCAAGTGATCTGCCCATCTCGGCCTCCCAATGTGCTGGGATTATAGGCATGAGCCACCACGCCCGGTCTGACTTTTTTTTTTTTTTTTTGAGATGGAGTCTTGCTCTGTCACCCAGGCTAGAGTGCAGTGGCACGATCTTGGGTCACTGCCATCTCCGCCTCTCTGGTTCAAGCAATTCTCCTGCCTCATCTTCCCTAAGTAGCTGGGACTACAGGCACGTACCACCACACCCAGCTAATTTTTGTATTTTTAGTAGAGACATGGTTTCAGCATATTGGCCAGGCTGGTCTCGAACTCCTGACTTCAAGCGATCTGCCCGCCTTGGCCTCCCAAAGTGCTGGGATTATAGGTATGAGCCACTGTGCCTGGCCTAATCTTTTGATATTTTTTGTAGAGACAAGGTTTTGTCATGTTGCCCAGGCTGCTCTAGAATTCTGAGCTCAAGTGATCCACCCACCTCAGCCTCCCAAAGTGCTAGGATTACAGGCGTGAGCCACCACGGCCAGCCTTTTTTTTTTTTTTTTTTTTTTTTTTTTAAATAGAGATGGGGCCTCTCTATGTTGCCTAGGCTGGTCTCAAACTCCTGGCTTCACACGATCCTCCTGCCTTGGCCTCCCAAAGTGCTGGGATCACAGGAGTGACCCACCATGCCTGACCATAGCTGTTCACCTAATGCCATCTTAGGGGTGGCAGCTTAGAGGCACAGACATCGGGAGAGTGGAGAAGCTCTAGGTCTCAGCTTTCTCATCTACACAGTGGGGCTCTACCTGCTTTTCAGGGCAGCCCAGCGCTCTGTAGTCTCCTACACACAAGCATTTGGCGTCATCACCACTGCCCTGATTCTGCAGACCCAGCATCCCGATGGCCCCTGCCCACGGGGAGCCCACCTCTGAGGAGGAGAAGCAGATGTTGCCCAGCTGCAGGACGGCGGCCAGCACAGCCCAGACGCCATTCAACTCCTCCGGGCACAAGCCCAGCCCCTGCAGTGCCTTCACCAGCCCCTCAAAGTCCTGGGCATCCTCCTTGCCTTGGAGCCTGCAAGCCTGGCCCTGTAGGGCACAGCAGGGGTGAGGGGGCGGGGCCTGCCACCCCATAGCCTCCTGCTACTTCTCAGACCTCTGGGCCAAGATCCTCCTCTGGGCAGGCCTTCTCCCCACCGCACCACAAGGGCTCACCATACCTGGTTGAGGTAGTAGTAAGTCTCTGGTCCCTGCAGGGAGAGCCGCTCCCGCTCTATGGAGTCCAGCCCTGCCAGCAGCTCGTAAAAAACATGGAAGCTCCGCTCAGCCTGGGCCTTGGGGGCAGGACTGGCTTAGGGGCTCAGTGCCCTAGGGGCTCAAAGGCCACACCCTGACAGTGGCACCCTCTGCCCTTCCTACTCTGGGAACTGGGGAGGGGTGGATAGAAGGGCCGCCCTTACCTGAAACACCACCCTGGAGGTCTCAAGTAGATAGTGAGACACAGAGGCTCCCACGATGACCCCTCTGTGGGCACAGAAGATGGGTGTGAGTGCCCAGGATGCAGACCACCCAGGGGCCCCGTGCACAAGAAGCCCTACCAGGGTCTGGACCCCAGGGAAGCAGCCCAAGGACCCAGCAAGGGTAAGTGATCGTAGGTGCCCCCTGTAACCCTGCCACTCACTGCTGTAGGTAGAGGCAGAAGACCTGGCCGAAGCGGCTGGCATTGGCATTGAGGATGGTCTTGGCATGGCCAAAGCTGTTGAGTATGGGTAGCACATCCTCCACCTGTACAAGGAGGGGTCTTCAAGCATCCCTGGGCAGCAGTAGCCCCCACCTGCAGGCATCCCAGCTAGGGGCAGGTCCAGGGAGGCCTCAGTCCCATCAGAAAGGGCAGTGCCTTCAGCTGACCCCAGGAGACGCCAGAGGCCTAGAGACCACCCCTCTCCTGGCTGAAAGGAGAAAGATAATCCCTCGGACATGGTCAGCTGTCTCCTGGAGGGAGACAGAGGGCCAGCTCGGCCCATGAGGTGCCTCCAGCCTGGCCCTCACCTGACACCCTCGGTTCCCCGTCTGATCCTGCTCCAGGCTGCTTAGGAATTGCACAATCTTTTTGGAGGCTTCTGTCTTCCCTGAGCCGCTGTGCCCACTGCAGCGGGAGGAGCTAAGGATGTGTTGGTTGGTAGGGTCTCCAGGGAGGGGCACGTAGGACCACCCCACTGAATCCAGGAAGTGGGATGTGCCACCCAGAAGTGACAGCTAGCCTGGAGAGACCCTCAGAAATGTGGAAAGATAGTCCCAGGGCATGGAGAGACCCAACAGAAAGAAAAGTCCCCAAGATGCCACATTCCAGGGGCTCATGCGATGATTTCAGCTGGGAGCTCGGCTCTGTGGAGTCCAGAACTGTAGCCCAGCAATGGAGCAGACCAGTGGCTTCCAGGGAAGACCTCAGGCCCCACCCCATCAACCCTCAGCGTGGCCCGTGGGTTCAGCCATGCAGGATGGCCACCACTCACCGCAGGAGGATGCATGGGTCCTGCCCAGTATGCTGAGCCAGGTCATAGGCTGATGCCACGATGGCAAAGATGTGTCTGAGGGAGATGAGAAGGTTGCCAGACATGGGGACCTGGAAGCCTCCGAGGTGTAGCAGAGGTACTCACAGGCCCTGGGACCTCAGTCAAGGGGACATGCAGGGACTGGGCTGCCTGGGAGGTGAGCAGAGGGTCAGTGGGGCAGAGCCACATACGGGGTGGTGCTGGGAGCCTTCCTGGGGTTGTAGCTTGCTTGGACCTCAGGTGAGAAGAGAGGCAAGGGCCGGTGGGGGTTCAAAACAAGCAAGAGGGGCCCCCCAAAAGTCTGGGGAGGAAAACAAGCTGTCATCAGAGTGTGGAGGGAGCAGGGGGAATGTAAACAGAGCCCAGCCCCCCAGTCCTGCTCTGCAGGGCTCCAGAGAGGGTTCAGCGCCCAGCCCGGGGAGGAAGAGGAAAGAGAACCTCCAGGGGTGCTGGGGAGCCCTCTGTCCCCAGAGGAAAGGGGATCCCGGCCCACTGTCCCTCCCCGTGGCTCCCCATACATAGATTCGGCCCAGGTGAAATCTCTTCTTGAGGCACAGCAGCACAGAGCTGTCACACATCAGCCTGTGGGGACAACAGGGTGGAGGGATGACAAATTGTGGCTGCAGGACGTTGTGAGTTCTGCTACCCACTACAGGGACACTTCGGGCAAGTCATTAAACCTCCCAGAGCCTGATCCATAAAATGAGGGCCGGGCTGTCAAGTAATGGGGAGGCTACAAGTAGGGCTGGCGCTGACCCAGAAGGAAGCTTTGTACTAATTAGAAAGGCAGTCCTGGGGAGGTAGCATCTGTCGCCCCTCACCTGCCCCTTCCTGCCAGGAGGGTTCAAGCCCATCCTTCTAAGGATTCAATAAGGGTCTACACGCAATTCATAAAGATGAGGGCAGGGTGGGTATGAGGAGCTGTGAGCCGGGGATGGCAGCTTTGGCACCGAGCCCGCTCACCGCAGGCGGGCCAGGTCCTCCATGTCTTCTAGACCGTCTCCGAGGCTCCTGCCCTCGGCACCGGGGAAGGGTGGCGCCTCCAGGTCCGGCCCGCGGCTTAGCTCCAGGTCCCTCTCCAGCACCGCCTCGTCCTCATCCTCGGGTTCCCACCGCTCCCTCAGGGACCCGCGGAGGCCCGGGTCTCCCTCCTGCTGCAGGCGGGTCTCCAGGGCGAGTCGGGGCAGCAGCACGGCGGCGCCAAGCCTAGGACCCTTGCGGGGACCGGAGCCCTGCGCCCAGTGCACCGGGGGTTCGTCGTCCAGGATCTCCGACTCCGCCTCACTGCTGGAGCCGCTCTCGTCGAGCGAGGGCCCGTCGGGGGCAGTCGGGGCGAGGAGGGAGCCGCGACGAAGCCCGGAAACCCCTTCCCCACTCGCCCTGCGCCCCTCACTGTGCCCCCCTGCCTCTGCACGAGGCCAACCTCGGCCTTCCCCCGTGGGGGCATCTGTGGACGCTTCTTCAGAGCTGCGGCTGCTCGACGCCCGCCCTGCCCTGTGGATCCTGGGGAACACGACTGCGAACTTGGGATCTGGAGTCCCGTCCTCCTGATCGAAAGTGTCGTCGGGGACTGGGCTTGTCCGGACCTGCGAGGGGCGCGAGAGGACGCCAGGAGGAGCCCTCGGCGTCCCCAGCCCTACTAAGCCGGCCAGGCGCAACGCTAGACGGTACCGCAGCCCCGGCTCAGGGCGCCGCCCCTCGCCCGCTCTCTCGCGGTCCCGCTCCTCCTCCCCTCTCTCGCGGCCCCGCCCCTCGTCCTCTTTCCCGCGGCCCCGCCCCTCGTCCCCTCGCTTGTGGCCCCGCCCTTCATCCGCTGTCCCGCGGCCCCGCCCCTCGCTTCTTCTCCCGTGACCCAGCCCGTCGTCCGCTTTCCCGCGGCCCCGCCCCTCGAACGCTTTTCCGCGGCTCCACCCCTCGCTCGCCCGTGGCCCCGCCCCCTGCCTCCTGCCCTCTGGCGGCCGCGGCCGTAGCCGAAGCCGCCGCCGCAGCCAGCGCAAGAGGCCCAGGGCTCGCGCTACACTTAGGAGCCGCTCCTTGAGGCCAGCGCGGCTGGGGCCCACAGCCTGGGAAGTGGCTCCTGGCGGGGACCTCGCGAAGAGCCTGCGGACCACCAGGAGGGCCGCCAGCGGGGCTGGGTCCTCCGGCCCCGCTCCCGCTGGGGCTCCTGCTTCGCCCTCCCCTGCCTCCGCTGGCACCCGCCCCGCCGCCTTTCCGACCGGGTGGCGCGGAGCCCGGGCCGTCAAAGCCTGCATTGTTTCTGGCTTGGCGCCCCGCTGCGCCCGGTTGTCGCTCGCGTCCTGGGCTGGCCCGGTGTTCCGAGGAGCCTGCGAGCTGCCCTCGAAGGTCCTGGAGGCCATAGCTGCCCGGGGGCCCCGTCCAGGTCCGGTCTCCAGCAGACTCGAGTCGGAGTCCCCCCCGGAATGCTCACTGGCTCCAAGGGGCCCCGTCCCCGACGACCTTTCCCGGCCCCAGGGATCTGCGCGGGGCCAGTCGCTGTCCAGGCCGTCGCTGCTTGGCTCCAGCGCTGACTCCGGCCCGGTTTTTGTTCCTTCCGAGCCCGTGACCGTAGGCTCCAGGGTGGGCCGCGGCTCCCGGGCTCCGCCGCGCTGGCTGCCGCTCTCCTGGGCCTCGCGGGCTTCGCTGTCCGGACAGGAGCTGCCTCCGTTCCCACCCGACGTGTCCCCATCGAGGCTCCGGGGCGCCCGGCGGCCTCGCTGAGCCGAGGGCCCCCGATCTTTCCCCTTCCTCCTACGGCGGCCGCCCTGCCCTTCTCCTCGGGAGAGGCTGCCTTCCAGGCGCCCCCTGCGGCCGCCCCTGGGCCCGCGTCCCTGACGCCGCGCGCTGCCTTGCCTCTCCTGGGCCTCTCGGGGCGACCCAGCCCCTGGGCGTCTGCAGCCGCCGTTCTCCTCTGCGGTGGGCTTCCTGCGGCCACCAGCGGTTCCCTGGCCCCCGGCGGTGGCGGGCTCGGCGGCCGGTCTCGCCCTGACCGCCTGGCCGCGATCGGATCGTCGTTCCTGACTGGGCGCGCCGTCCGCGCTTGCCGACCCCGACTCCTGCTCCCCTGAGGCCGGCCTCCCGGGCCTCGCCAGGCGCTGGGGCGTTTTGCCCTGGTTCCTGCCCATGGCTGGCCCAGAGGAAACGGGCTTCGCGACGCCGGGGTCCTCTCCCCTCCCTGGGTATCTGCCCGACCGCGGTGACCCTCTGTGCAGTGCACTACCTCGGCTCTGCTCTCGCAGGGGCTACAGGCTCCTTCTACTCCCCAGGGTGCCCGCCTTACAGGACCATCAATAATGCAGAAGGCGGCGGGTCCTGACCCCCTCGGCCAACAATGGAGCAGAGGCTCCCAGGAAACAGGAGACGCTGCAGCTGCGGACAGGGCAACCGTGCCACCAGGAGGCGCTGCCAGCCAGGCCAGCCTGGCACCGCGCCAGACTGAGGGGGGGGCCCATGCTCCATTCCCACTTCAGTGCTTGCCCAGCAGGGAAGGGCCCAGAGAACCTGTCTGGACCTCTTCCTTCTGGGGGTTCCAGGGGTCTGGGACCAGGCCCACCCTGGCACATGGCAGCACTCCATGAGTCGTTAGGGTTTTTGTTCAATTGTGGAATAAATACAATTTACCGAAAAGTGGATAAACCATAAATGTACATCTTGAACTGGTGTAAAACATGCCTGTCTACATCCTTGGAGTTATGGAACAGGACCACACTCCATAAATTCCTGATTGCCCCAATGTGTGTGTTTTTAAAATACCTATTTTTAAAACAGGTAATACATTCACATCATTCAAACATCCAAACATCACAAGATAAAAGTCTCCCATTCCTGACCCACAGCATATTCAGTGCTCCCCTGAGGTTACCCATTTCTGTATTTCCTTGCAAAACTTTCCATGCTGGCCAGGAGTGGTGGCTCACGTCTGTAATCCCAGCACTTTGGGAGGCCGAGGTGGGCGGATCACGAGGTCAGAAGATCGAGACCATCCTGGCTAACACGGTGAAACCCCGTCTCTACTAAAAAAACAAAAAAATTAGCAGGGTGTGGTGGTGGGTGCTTGTAGTCCCAGCTACTATGGAGAGGCTGAGGCAGGAGAATGCCGTGAACCCAGGAGGCAGAGCTTACAGTGAGCTGAGATCACACCACTGCACTCCAGCCTGGGCAACAGAGCAAGCTCTGTCTCAAAAAAAAAAAAAAAAAAAAAACTTTCCACGCAGAGAAAAGCAAATATATTTTTCCCATTTAGCATAAGTGGCAGCTTATGTAGCTCAGGGGTCTCCACTTTGCCTTTTTCACTTAACAATGTAACCTGGTGATTTCATAATAATACCATAAAAAGCCAGCCTGCCTTCCTCCCTTCTCTCCTCCCTCTCTTCCTTGCAAATAAATGCACCATGGTTGAACCAATTCCTTATTGATAGGTTTTTATATCTAAAGTGGATCCTGGCCAAGCGAGGTGGCTCACACCTGTAATCCCAGCACTTTGGGAGGCCGAGGTGGGTGGATCACCTGATGTCAGGAGTTCAAGATCAGCCTGGCCAACATGGTGAAACCCCATCTCTACTAAAAATACAAAAATTAGCTAGGTGTGGTAGCGCATGCCTGTAACCCCAGCTACTCAGGAGGCTGAGGCAAGAGAATCACTTGAACCCAGGAGGCAGAGATTGCAGTGAGCTGAGATTGTCCCACCCTACTCCAGCCTGGGTGACAGAGCAAGATTCCCTCTCAAAAAAAAAAAAGTAGATCCTGCCTTCATCTCATCTTTTGCCTAAGTTACAGCCAATATTGGAATAGAATTTCGCCAGCATCTGCGTAGAATCAACTATGAGTAGAATTGCTGCACCATAAGGCACATGCATTTGCAATTTTGAGGTTTCCAAATTTTTCTCCACAAAGGTTGTGCCGATTTATATTACCACCACCACAACAGGGGAGACCACCATTCTTTTCCAACACTCTGAAACATGACAAAATTTCAGTGCCGCTTTGAAGAAATAAGATCTAGTGTTCAATAGATCAGTAGGATGACTATAGATAACATTAATCCATTGTACATTTCCAAGTAGCTGGAAGAGAACTTAGCTAGAAGAGAACTCTTGGGAGAAAAGCTGAGTTTTGGGAGAGACGCTGAGGCAGGGCTTGCATGTCTGCTAGACTTGAGCTCCTTGCTTCTAGCACTCCCATTATCTCAAGGAGCCATATGTTTCTTGTTCACTTGATACACTGTTTCCTTTCAACCCCCACATCCTCACCACCGGTTTCTTTATTTGAGCACCAATAAATAGCCTGGGCTCCCAGAGATAGAGGCCTTTGCAGCCTACACAATTGCGATGGCCCCCTGGTCCCACTTTCTCTCTCAAACTGTCTTTTTCTCATTCCTTTGACTCCGATGGACTTTGTGACTCCCATGACCTGGTGTTGGGTCTGATCACCCCAACAGAAAATGATTCAAATGTTCCTAGTATTAAAAAAAGAAAAATAGCCAGGTGCAGTGGCTCATGCCTATAATCCCAGCACTTTGGGAGGTCAGGAGATCGAGACCATCCTGGCTAACATGATGAAACCCTGTCTCTACTAAAAATACAAAAAATTAGCTGGGCATGTTGGCACGTGCCTGTAGTGCCAGCTACTCAGGAGGCTGAGGCAGGAGAATGGCGTGAACCTGGGAGGCAGAGCTTGCAGTGAGCCGAGATTGCGCCACTGCACTCCAGCCTGGGCGACAGTGTGAGACTCAGCCTAAAAAAAAAAGAAAGAAAAGAAAAATAACATGACAGATACCCCAATTTTGATTATATGAATATATCAAATTATCACATGTACCCTCCAAATAAGTACATCTAATATGTATCAATAAAAAATAATTTTAAAAAATAAAATAAAGGCTGGGTATGGTGGCTCACGCTTGTAATCCCAGCACTTTGGGAGGCCAAGACGGGCGGATCATGAGGTCAGGAGATTGAGACAATCCTGGCTAACATGGTGAAACCCCGTCTCTACTAAAAATACAAAAAAATTAGTCGGGTGTAGTGGTGGGCGCCTGTAGTCCCAGCTACTTGGGAGGCTGAGGCAGGAGAATGGTGTGAACCCAGGAGGCAGAGCTTGCAGTGAGCTGAGATTGTGCCACTGCACTCCAGCCTGGGCGACTGAGCGAGACTCCAAAAAATAAAAAATAAAAAATAAATTAATTAATAAAATAAAATAAAAATGGACTGGGTGCAGTTGCTCATGCCTGTAATCCCAGCACTTTGGGAGGCTGAGGCAGGCAGATCACGAGGTCAGGAGATACAGACTATCCTGGCTAACAGGGTGAAACCCTGTCTCTAGTAAAAATACAAAAATTAGCCGGGTGTGGTGGCGGGTGCCTGTAGTCCCAGTTACTCAGGAGGCTAAGGCAGAAGAATGGCGTGAACCTGGGAGGCGGAGCTAGCAGTGAGCCGAGATTGCACCACTGCACTCCAGCCTGGACAATGGAGCAAGACTCCATCCCCAAAATAATTAATTAATTAATTAATTAATTAAAATAAAATAAAAATAAAACAAAAAAATTAATTAATTAAAATAAAATGAAATAAAATAAAAATAAGCCTCTTTAAGTTCATTTCTCTGTGAAAATAAGCAGCTCTCCCACTCTTAGAGCCACTTTGCCTCCTTTTCTGAGACCACTCTTTTCTCATCCTTCCACATCTCTCTATTCGGTGTGAGCAGGTTTGTTTCTTTTTTTTTTTTTTTTTTTTTTTTT
>NC_045449.1:69218032-69226237 GCF_002776525.5 Piliocolobus tephrosceles | reverse complement strand
GCAAGCTCCGCCTCCCGGGTTTACGCCATTCTCCTGCCTCAGCCTCCTGAGTAGCTGGGACTACAGGCGCCTGCCACCTCACCCGGCTAGTTTTTTGTATTTTTAGTAGAGACGGGGTTTCACCGTGTTAGCCAGGATGGTCTCCATCTCCTGACCTCGTGATCCGCCCATCTCGGCCTCCCAAAGTGCTGGGATTACAGGCTTGAGCCACCGCGCCCGGCCTGGTCTGTTTCTTTTTTGAGACGGAGTCTCGCTCTGTTGCCCAGGCTGGAGTGCAGTGGCGCGATCTCAGCTCACCGCAACCTCTGCCTCCCAGGTTCAAGTGATCCTCCCACCTCAGCCTGTAACTGGGATTACAGGCGTGCACCACCATGCCCTGCTAGTTTTGTACGTTTAGTAGAGACGGGGTTTCACCAAGTTGCCCAGGCTGGTGTTGAAGGCCTGGCCTCAAGTGATCTGCCCAACTTGGCCTCCCAAAGTGGTGGGATTACAGGTGTGAGCCACCTCGCCCGGTCAGGACTGTTTCTTGATGATTAGACTGTTAAACCTGGGCAGGATTTGTGCGGCTACTTGAGGGCTCTGGGGCCAGGCAGCTGTGCAGGGGCAGGTTCAGGGGACCCACGATGGAATCAGATGAGTCATCCAGGTGAGGCCTGTGACCTGCCCCACAGGGACCTCCATACCCCCATGTCCCCACTGACCGGCTTGCTGTGGCCTTTCCTCACCAGGAGCAGCACCCAGCACGGAGCAGGGGAGGTGACATTCCAGACTGCAGCACTTTCCCTCAGAACGCTCTCGTCAGCCCACGCCTGCCTTACGCCCATCTCTCTGCACACCTCCAAGAACCAGCCTCAGACCTGGTTGCAGCTGTTGCCAGCGCCCACATTGCCTGAGAGGGCTGTTCACAGCCCAGAGGCCTGGTTTGAGCAACAAGTTGACAGTGATCTGGCCTTTGCAGTCTACATGCTCAGGGAGGCAGCCTTCTGGAGAGGGAGGGAGCTGTTCCAAGGACTACGAGCTCACAGGTAACCTCAGCCTGTAGACGTCTGCAAGCTGTACTCCCCCACTGCCAGCTGTGCTGGAGCAAAGGACAGTGATATTCTGAGCACTCGTTTCTCCTGCAAGAAGCAGAACAGGGGTGAGGTATTCACCCGGCGGATTAGTACATAGCATTGAGAACTGTCTACAGCTGTCAGCAACAACATGGATAATCTTGCAAGCATAGTGGTGAGTGAAGGAAGCCAGGCATGAAAGAGTATCCACTGCATTCTATTTATATAAAGTACAAAAACAGGCAAAGTGATCTACAGAGTGGTCCCCCCAGGGTCAGTAGTGACTCAAAGGGGACACAAAGGAAGCTCTGAGGTATGGGTGATGCTGTTTGTTCAGTTTGTGGGGATTTGCTGAGTCTCCTATGACTTGCACACTGTTGGTTTGTATATTTTTTTTCTTTTGAGACGGAGTCTTGCTCTGTTGCCTAGGCTGGAGTGCAGTGGTGCAATCTCGGCTCGCTGCAACCTCCACCTCCTGGGTTCAAGCGATTCTCCTACCTCAGCCTCCTAAGCAGCTAGGAATACAGGTGCACACCGCCACGCCCGGCTAATTTTTGCATTTTTAGCAGAGATGGGGTTTCACCATGTAGGCTAGGCTGGTCTCAAACTCCTGACCTTGTGATCTACCCAACTTGGCCTCCCAAAGTGCTGGACTACAGGCATGAGCTACCATGCCCAGCCTGATTTGTATCTTATAGCACAGATAGCACAGTGGGCTGGGCATGGTGGCTCACAAATGTAATCTCAGCACTTTGAGAGGCTGAGGATTACTTGATCCGGGAGTTCCAGATCATCCAGAGCAACATAGCAAGACCCCATCTCGGCTGGGCGCGGTGGCTCAAGCCTGTAATCCCAGCACTTTGGGAGGCCGAGACGGGCGGATCACGAGGTCAGGAGATCGAGACCATCCTGGCTAACACGGTGAAACCCCGCCTCTACTAAAAATACAAAAACTAGCCAGGCGAGGTGGCGGGCGCCTGTAGTCCCAGCTACTCCGGAGGCTGAGGCAGGAGAATGGCGTAAACCCGGGAGGCGGAGCTTGCAGTGAGCTGAGATCCGGCCACTGCACTCCAGTCCGGGCGACAGAGCGAGACTCCGCCTCAAAAAAAAAAAAAAAGACCCCGTCTCTACAAAAAATTTTCAAAAATTAGCTGGAGGCCAGGCACAGTGGCTCATGTCTGTAATCCTAGCACTTGGGAGACCGAGGTGGGTGGATCACTTGAGGTCAGGAGTTCGAGACCGGCCTGGCCAACATGGTGAAACACCGTCTCTACTAAAAATACAAAAATTATCCAGGTGTGGTGGCACATGCCTGTAATCCCAGTTGTAGGGTCCAGCCCCACAGGGTCGGTGGGTTTTTCTCCCCGTGTGCAGAAACGAGAGATTATAGAAATAAAGACACAAGACAAAGAGATAAAAGAAAAGACAGGTGGACCTGGGCGACCACTACCACCAAGACGTGCAGACCGGTAGTGGCCCCGAATGCCAGGCTGCACTGTTATTTATTGGATACAAGGCAAAAGGGGCAGGGTAAGGAGTGTGAGCCATCTCCAATGATTGACAAGGTCACGTGAGTCACATGTCCGCTGGACAGGGGGCCCTTCCCTGCCTGGCAGCCGAGGCGGACAGAGAGAGGGAGACAGAGAGACAGCTTACGCCATTATTTCTGCATATCAGCGACTTTTAGTACTCTCACTAATTTTGCTGCTGTTATCTAAAAAGCAGAGCCAGGTGTACAGGACGGAACATGAAAGTGGACTAGGAGCGCGACCACTGAAGCACAGCATCACAGGGAGACGGTTAGGCCTTTAGATAACTGCGGGTGGGTAGGCTGGGCACGGTGGCTCAAGCCTGTAATCCCAGCACTTTGGGAGGCCGAGACGGGCGGATCACGAGGTCAGGAGATCGAGACCATCCTGGCTAACACAGTGAAACCCCGTCTCTACTAAAAATACAAAAAACTAGCCGGGCGAGGTGGCGGCTCCTGCAGTCCCAGCTACTCGGGAGACTGAGGCAGGAGAATGGCGTGAACCCGGGAGGCGGAGCTTGCAGTGAGCTGAGATCCGGCCACAGCACTCCAGCCTGGGTGACAGAGCGAGACTCCGTCTCAAAAAAAACAAAAAAAAAACAAAAAAAAAAAACTGTGGGTGGGCCTGACATAAGGCCCTCCACAAGAGGTGGAAGAGTAGAGTCTTCTCTAAACTCCCCCGGGGAAAGGGGGACACCCTTTGCCAGTCTGCTAAGTAGCGGGTGTTTTTCCTTGGCAGTGACGCTACCTCTAGACCACGGTCCACTTGGTAACGGGCATCTTCCCAGATGCTGGCGTTACCACTAGACCAAGGAGCCCCCTGGTGGCCCTGTCTAGGCATAACAGACGGCTCACACGTCTTCTGGTGACTTCTCACTATGTTCCCTCAGCTCCTATCTCTGCATGGCCTGGTTTTTCCTAGGTTGTGATTATAGAGCGAGAATTATTATAATTTTGGAATAAAGAGTAATTGCTGGCCGGGTGTGGTGGCTCAAGCCTGTAATCCCAGCACTTTGGGAGGCCGAGGCGGGCGGATCACGAGGTCAGGAGATCGAGACCATCCTGGCTAGCATGGTGAAACCCCGTCTCTACTAAAAATACAAAAAACTAGCCGGGCGAGGTGGCGGGCGCCTGTAGTCCCAGCTACTCGGGAGGCTGAGGCCAGAGAATGGCATATACCTGGGAGGTGGAGCTTGCAGTGAGCTGAGATCCGGCCACTGCACTCCAGCCTGGGCGACAGAGCAAGACTCTGTCTCAAAAAAAAAAAAAAAAAAAAAAAAGAATAATTGCTACAAACTAATGATTAATGATATTTATATATAGTCATATCTATGATCTATATCTAGTAGAACTCTTCTTATTTTATGTATTTTATTACATTGGAACAGCTTGGCCCTCGGTCTCTTGCCTTGGCACCTGGGTGGCTTGCTGCCCACACCCAGCTACTCAGGAGGCTGAGGCAGGAGAAGTGCTTAAACCCGGGAGGCAGAGGTTGCAGTGAGCAGAGATTGCACCACTGCACTCCAGTCTGGGTGACAGATTGAGACGCTGTCTCAAAAAAAAAAAAAAAACAAAAAAACAAAAATGAGCCAGTATGGTGGTGTGCACCTGTAATCCCAGCTACTCAGGAGGCTGAGGCAGAAGAATCACTTGAATCCAGGAGGCGGAGGTTACAGTGAGCCAAGATCACACCAGTGCACTTCAGCCTGGGTGACAGAGCAAGACTCCGTTTAAAAAAAAAAAAGATCTTCACTGACTTTTACTTGTAATTCTAGAATAAGGCAACATCTCATTCTATAAAATAGAATTATATAAAATAGAATGAATGTTCTCATGAGCCGAGCAGAGGAGCCTGGTTTTGTAGACAGAAAAGGGGCGAGGGAAACAGACACGGAGAACAGAAAGCACATGGGTGTTTTTTGTTTTGTCTTTTTTTTTGAGACGTAGTTATGTCACCAGGCTCGAGTGCAGTGGCACGATCTTGGCGCGCTGCAATCTCTGCCTCCCAGGTTCAAGCCATTCTCTCGCCTCAACCTCCCGAGTAGCTGGGATTACAGGCACACGCCACCACAGCCAGTTAATTTTTGTATTTTAGTAGAGACAGGGTTTCACTATGTTGGCCAGGCTGGTCTTGAACTCCTGACCTCGTCGTAATCTGCCCTCCTCGGCCTCCCAAAGTGCTGGGATTACAAGTGTGAGCCACTGCGCCCTGCCCAGATGGGTGGTTTCAAAGTGATTTTCCTTGTAAGGTTAACACAGAGGGGACTTCCTTATCACGCTGGCTAAAACTGGCCTGTTTGGGGATTTGGCCGTTATCTCTCTCTCTCTTGATTTCTTGGCAGGTCAGATAAACAACTTAGTTTCAGCTTGGTGGTGTGGAACTTCAGCAAGAGTGACTCCATTTTGGTTTGGTTTACTGGGTCTAGCACAGGATCTCAGTACAAACCAATGGCTACAAGTTTTATTTAAAAGGAGCTGGGCCTACGGATCACGAGGTCAAGAGATTGAGACCATCCTGGCTAACACAGTGAAACCTCATCTCTACGAAAAAAAATACAAAAAATTAGCCAGACATGGTGGCAGGCGCCTGTAGTCCCAGCTACTCGGGAGGCTGAGGCAGGAGAATGGTGTGAACCCGGGAGGTGGAGCTTGCAGTGAGCTGAGATCGTGCCACTGCACTCCAGCCTGGGTGACAGAGTGAGACTCTGTCTCAAAAAAACAAAAAAAAAGGGAGCTGGGCTGGGCGCGGTGGCTCACACCTGTAATCCCAGCACTTTGGGAGACCAAGGCACGCAGATCACCTTAAGTCATGAGTTCAAGACCAGCCTGGCCAACATGGTGAAACTCCGTCTCTACTAAAAATAGAAAAATTAGCCGCGTGTGGTGGTGGGTGCCTGTAATTCTAGCTACTCTGGAGGCTGAGGCAGGAGAATCGCTTGAACCCAGGAGGTGGAGGTTGCAGTGAGCTGAGATTGCGCCACCGCGTTCCAGCCTAGAAGACAGAGTGAGACTCTGTCTCAAAAAAAAATTAGGAGCTAACATCACTCCAAACAGAGCTCGAGTTCCTCGGTGGCCCACTATCATGCATTCTGCAAGCTCTCAGGACCAGCTCTTCAGCTCTGTGCCCCTGTCCAATCTCCTGTCCCTTTGGGTGCCCTCTTCTTTTCGTTTGTTTGTTTTTGAGTCTCGCTCTGTTGCCCAGTGGCACAATCTTGGCTCACTGCAACCTCTGCCTCCCAGGTTCAAGTGATTCTCCTGCCTCAGCCTCCCAAGTACCTGGGACTTCAGGCGCACACCACCATGCCTGGCTAATTATTGCTTTGTTTTGTTTTTGAGATGGAGTCTCGTTCTGTCACCCAGGCTGGAGTGCAGTGGCGTGATCTCGGCTCACTGCAACCTCTCCCTCCCAGGTCAAGCAATTCTCCTGCCTCAGCCTCCCAAGCAGCTGGGATTATAGGTGGGCGCCATCATGCCTGGCTAATTTTTGTATTTGTTGTAGAGTCAATGTTTTGCCATGATGGCCAGACTGGTCTTGAACTCCTGACCTCAAGTGATCCACCTGCCTGGGCCTCCCAAAGTGCTGGGATTACAGGTGTGAGCCACCGTGCCTGGCCTGGGTGCCTCTTCTTCTTTCTGCTGACCCAGGCTGGTGCTTGTATCTCACTCAGCTCAGTGGGTGTGGCAGGCTTCTTACCCTCTGAGCTTCAGTTTCCTTCCCAAGTACCATTTTATTTAAACCTCCTCTAACCGTAGGAATGAAATAGGATCACATTTTACAGATGATAAAGTGACTCGGAGAGGTTAAGTAGTTTAAGGAGCCAGGTGTGTGCCTGTAATCCTAGCACTTTAGGAGGCCAATACGGGAAGATCGTGAGAGGCCAGAAGTTTAAGGCTGCAGTGACCCATGATTGTGCCACTGTACTCCACTCCAGCCTGGGTAACAGAGCGAGACCCCGTCTCTGAAAATAAAAATAAAAACAAAATTAAAAAGTAGTTTAAGCGCCAGGTGTGGTGGTTCACGCCTATAATCCCAGCACTTTGGGAGGCTGAGGCAGGCAGATCATGAGGTCGGGAGTTCGAGACCAGCCTGGCCAACATGGTAAAACCCCATCTCTACTAAAAATACAAAAATTAGTTGGGCATGGTGGCATGTGCCTGTAGTCCCAGCTACTCAGAGGGCAGAGGCAGGAGAATCACTTGAACCTGGGAGACGTAGGTTGCAGGGAGCCAAGATCACTGCCACTGCACTCTAGCCTGGGCAACAGAGTGAGACTCTGTCTCAAAAAAAAAAAAAAAAAACCCAGTAGCTTAAGGACACATAACCAGTAAATATGGACTTGAGGACCAAGCCCAGGCCCTGTGGCCCTTAATACCCACTTTTCTGCTGAGCCCACATTGTGGAGCTCCACAGCGCCTCTGCTGGAATCAGCTTTGGAACCGGACAGCCTGGGTCCTCCATCCTAGCTGCACTGCTCCACCCTCCTGGCTCTGACCTTGGACAACCTTCAGGGAACAGCTTGGCGAATCTCGACATGCGGGGGGATGGGCCGCACCCCTGAGCCTGGCTCTCCCCTCCGCTTCCCACTTTCCCATTGACTTCCGTGGCCTGCTTTCCTCACCAGTGTACAGTGAGCTCCTCCCTGCTGTGTGTGGACTCTGGACTTCCTTCCACTCTCCCTTCCTCTGGAGCCGTCTCCTTCTCTCCTGGCCTCACCCACATCCACCGTGACTTTCACCTCCTAGGGTTGGGTGTTTACTAGGAGTCAGGTGCTGTGTGATTTTACAGCCTCTCATTTAATCCTTTACAACCCTCTGAGGTAGGTCCTATTATCCCTCACTTTACAGAGAAGTAAACTAAGGTTCGGGAGTGAGGTCATGCACCCAAGGTCACGCCGCCAGTCACGTGAAAGCCAGTGTAAAAGAGCTGGATCCGCCTGGCCTCAAAGGCTAAACGAACACCAGGTCTCCACCACTTTGAATGCCCAAGACCCTGACATCTAAACCTGCAGACTGGCAGAGTGTGGCAGCTCATGCCTATGATCCCAGCACTTTGGGAGGCTGAGGCAGGGATATCCATTGAGACCCAGGGTTTGAGACCAGCCTGGGCAATATAGGGAGTCCTCGTCTCTACAAAAAATTTAAAAATAAAAAATTAGGCCTGGTGCGGTGGCTCATGCCTGTAATCCCAGCACTTTGGGAGGCCGAGGCGGGCAGATCACGAGGTCAGTAGATCGAGACCATCCTGGCTAACATGGTGAAATCCCTTCTCTACTAAAAATACAAAAAAGTAGCTGGGTGTGGTGGCGGGCGCCTGCAGTCCCAGCTACTCAGGAGGCTGAGGCAGGAGAATGGCGTGAACTGGGAGGCAGAGCTTGCAGTGAGCTGAGATCGCACTACTGCATTCCAGCCTGGGTGACAGAGTGAGACTCCATCTGAAAAAAATAAAATAAATAAAAAATAAAAATAAAAATAAAAAATTAGGACAGGTGTGGTGGCTCACGCCTGTAATCCCAGCACTTTGGGAGGCTGAGGCAGGCAGATCACAAGGTCACGAGTTTGAGACCAGCTTGGCCAACACGGTGAAACCCTGTCTCTACTAAAAATACAAAAATGAGCCGGGTGTGG
>NC_045449.1:69120840-69217932 GCF_002776525.5 Piliocolobus tephrosceles | reverse complement strand
GGTGGTGGGCGCCTGTAATCCCAGCTACTCGGGAGGCTGAGGCAGGAGAATTACTTGAACCTAGGAGACAGAGATTGCAGTGAGCCAAGATCGCGCCACTGCACTCTGGCCTGGGTGACAGAGTGAGGCTCTGTCTTGAAAAAAAAAAAAAATAATAATTAGCTGGGCGTGGTGGTGCACACTTGTGGACCCAGCTACAAGTTTGCTGCAACCCAAGAGTTCCAGGCTACAGTGAGCTATGATCACACCACTGCACTCCAGCCTGGGCAACAGAGCAAGATTCTGTATCTAAAATAAATCAGTCTCCATGGCCAGGCTCAGTAGCTTATGACTGTAATCCTAGCCCTTTGGACGACTGAGGCAGGATGATTACTTGAGTCTTGGAGGTCAAGGTTGCAGTGAGCCATGATCTCATGCCACTGTACCCTAGCCTAAGTGACAGAGTGACACCCTGTCTCTAAAAAACAAATAAATAAAAATAAAATAAAATAAATAAAATCTCCAGACCACGAATCCAGTTGCTTGCTGTATACCTCCCTGGTCCTTAGAGGCAAAAGGTAGCCCTTACACTCACTTACCTCCTCCCATCTGGCAGCTGTCCTTGTCAACCCAACCCCTCGATGCCTCTATTTCACCACCACTGTCACCTTGCCTCGGATGGCTGTGGGGACCCCAGCTCCTTCTCTCCTTGTGCCAGCCCAGCTTCCTCAACTTTTTTTTTTTTTTCTTTGAGACGGAGTCTCGTTCTGTCCCCAGGCTGGAGTGGAGTGGTATGATCTCAGCTCACTGCAACCTCCGCCTCCCGAGTTCAAGAGATTCTCCTGCCTCAGCCTCCCGAGTGGCTGGAATTACAGGTGCGTGCCACCGCATCTAGCTAATTTTTGTGTTTTTAGTAGAGATGGGGTTTCACCATGTTGGCCAGGCTGGTCTGGATCTCCTGACCTCGTGATCCACCTGTCTCGGCCTCCCAAAGTGCTGGGATTACAGGCGTGAGCCACCGCCTCCGGCCCCTCCAGTTCACTTTCTAGAGAGGAGGATGCAACGTCCTTCCATCTTGCACACCCATCAATACAAATTGTTCATCTCACACTTCCAATGAGAATATTTTCTTAAACTGAAATATGCAAGCCAACATTAGCTAATACTTCCAAGCGCAGCGTACTTACAGCGAAGCTTAAAGCTCAGCACTAATGAGCATGGAAGTAAGTCCATGTTCAGAGTCTTCCTGATATTTTCAGGGCTGTGTGTTTTTGACTTCTTGTTCAATTTCATCAGCAAGACCTGTGCTGTGGCCACCAGGCTCCTCTGTGCCACAGAAGTGCAAGTTCTCCCGTTTTCTTCTGATTCACTGGTACTTGCATTATCACCATTACCTTTTTTTATCGAGACGGAGTCTTGTTCTGTTACCCAGTCTGGGGTGCACTGGTGTGATCTTGGCTCACTGCAACCTCCGCCTTCCAGGTTTGTGATTCTCCCACCTCAGCCTCCTGAGTAGCTGGGGTTACAGGTGCCCGCCACCAAGCCCGGCTAATTTTTGTAGTTTTAGAAGAAACGGGGTTTTACCATGTTGGCCAGGCTGGTCTTGAACTCCTGACCTCCAGTGATCCGCCTGCCTTGGCCTCCCAAAGTGCTGGGATCACAGGCGTGAACCACCATGCCTGGCTAATTTTTGCATTTTTAGTAGAGACAGGGTTTAACGATGTTGACCAGGCTGGTCTTGAACTCCTGACTTCAAGTGATCTGCCCACCTCAGCCTTACAAAGTGCTGGGATTACAGATGTGAGCCACTGTGCCCAGCCACCCTTGTTCTTTATAACAGTATGGAAAGGGACTAACACAGGTGTCTCATGAGGTGTCCCCCGTCTCTTTGGCTGGTCTGTCTGTCAGGCATTGTCCCTTCCCTGCTTCTTCCAGCATGGTGTTCCTCTCCCTTTGGGGAACTGCTCCCCCATATTCCTCATAGTTCCCGAGTTGCTCATCTCAGAAGTCTCTCTCCACCTTCCCCTGGGGAAACAAGGGATGGTCAAGTGGTTATCTCGAGGTGGACATGGCCAGATGGAACGCCTCGTGCCCAGCTCCTCCGGACAGGCCTTTCTTCACTCAGGCAGAGCAGGCGCCTGTCACTCCTGGCCCTCACTGGGCCTCCCTAGTCTGGCCTCACTTTCGGGCCTGCCTGCCAGCCACCTTCAGCTCTCCACTGCCTCCCACGGGGAGTGAGTTCCTGGAGGGGTGCTGAGCCCTCTTGTCCTCTGTCTGGAAGAGCCTGCCTGCTCTCTGGCAATTCCTGGTTCTCTCAGGTCATCCCCCCAGTGTGTTTCTCACTAGCGTCCACTGAGGACCATGAGCCCCAACTGTGGCAAGAACCACAGTTGTCTCAGACACCAGAGAACCCCACGCACTGGCCATACAGTAGGTGCTCAACGAAGACGAGTCAATAAAGATCCAGCCCATGTCCAATCTAAATAACCCAGCCCCTCCCCGGGGGAGGCCTTTCTCCTTGGGGACCACCTCCCCTTCAGCAGCACCCCACAGTCCTCCCTGGTGTCTGGAGGAAGCCAACAGGTCTGAGATACTGGGGTGCCCTTCTCCTCCTGACAGTAGGGAGAGGCCAGCCAGGGGTGGCCAGGACCCAGGGAAACAAGTAAGGTAGACTCAAGATGGTTCGTGCTTGCCATGTGTTCCCAGAGAGGGAAGGCACAGCCGGGCTCAGACACAACTCAGCAGTTTGATTCACACGACTCCCAAAGTGGATTCTCCTGACGCCAGCCCAGGTCAGGGCTAGAGCCTCAGGGGACAGGCAGGGTACCGGCTCCCACTTTGTATTCACATGGAAAATTTCTACACAATTGAAATATTAAAGTAGGTGGACCAGTCCAGTGAAGAGGTAATAGGTGTTTATTAAAAACTTTTTCACCCAGAGGCAGTTAACATGTATAACTTAAACCCCAGCCCACTACAAAAAGGGATGGGGGCAATAAAAACTGTGCAACATTGACCAAAGGACCCAGACGGACGAGGCCCGGGAAGGGCAGCCCCAGGGGCCGGGGCCTCTCCTCTCCCAAGGCCTGGAGCAGCTGCATTGTGGAAGCCGGGGCGCCCCTATCCCCTGGTATGGCCCTGTGCACCGGCCTCTCCGGCTGGGGCAGGGGCCTCCAAAAGGCCATCAGTAGTAGTGTGTGCTCATCGTGCAGCCTGGACGCTCAGCCACTCACTCTGCTGAAGGACACACAGGGACAGCTCAGGACCACCCTGGGCAGGACGGGGTGCCCCAGCCGCCCACACTGAGCCCAGACACGGTGCTTTCCAGGCCATCAGGGCACGTGTCGGCCCTGTGGGATCCAGGGGAGTGGGACCAGGGCTCTTCCTCCCTTCCCTTCCCAGCACATCCGGCAACTGCACTCAAGCCCAGAGCCCCCACCTCCGCCATTGCTGAGGCTGCACCCCACGGCCGCTCGACGTGAATGCCAGTTGAGGCTCCTGCATGGACAAAGACAGGGGAGTCATGACCTCAGGGGGCCTCCACTCTCAGTGCTCCCGAGCCCCCTGGCAGAGCCTCGGCCCCCCCCCAGCCAGCCTGGGCGGCGCCTTACCCGCGGTCTCCCTCCAGTGTGCTCTGGATTTCCTTCAGGACTCCTGCAGGCCGGGCGGGAACAGAGGCCCACTGAGGCACTTGGGGCGGCCAGCCACAGCCTTTCCACCCCCCTTCACCATGGGTGCCGGATAGATCTGTCCCCTGCCTCAGGGTAACGGCCTGCCCAGCCTCCCTTGACCCTGACCCCCCCTTCCCCACCCCTCCTGCCAGCCCCACGCTCTCCCACCCAACTCACTCTCATCACTGAGCAGAGCGCGCTCCATCACCAAGCCGGGCTGCTTCTCTGGAAGGTAGAGGCAGGGTCAGGGAGCCCCGCCTGGGCCCTCCTCGGCCTGGCTCTCTCCTTACTGAGGTCGGGATGTGGAAGCCCAGGGCTGGAAGGAATGCCATCTCTACTCCCGGCCCAAACACTACCTGCTCACTCAGGACCCCTTCCCTCCCGTCCAGCCCCAGGTCTGGGCAGGGTGTGGCCCAGGTGTGCATGGGCCCAGGAGGCCTGTCTTACCCTCGCCATCACTCTGAGTCCCTGAGTTCCTGTGGGGAGAGAGACAGTGAGGACCAGGCCCTCTGAGAACCCTGGTCCCATGAAGAACAAAGTCAATGGTGCAGCCTGCCCTGAGCAGGAGAGCCTGGGAGGTAAACTGAGTCCTGCCCTGGACTACCAGCTTGCACGGGGCAAGGGGCACGCGAAGAGGTACAGAAGCCAGAGCCTGGGAGGGTGGGCTGAGCTCGTGGGGAGGTGTCTCTGGCCAGGCAGCAGTGGGAGCCTCAGGGTATCTCAGAGAGGGCAGGGAAGGGCAGGAGAGGCCTCTGGCCCTTTCACTCACCTGGCTCGGCTCGGGGCCTTCTTGGGGCCTGCCCCGTTACCAGGGCGGTGGTTCTTGGTTTCTGCTGAATCCACCAGACACCGGGGCTCCACCAGCCACTTGGTGGAGAGAGAGAAGCGCTCGAACTCCGAGGGTGAGATCAGGTAGAAGCCTGGGGAGTGGGGGCAATGCTAGTGGCCTGGCCTGGTGGCTGCCAAGGCCGCTTCCCAACCTGGGGGAGTAGGGGCTAGCATTCCCTCGCAGTTCTCCGCTTAAGGCCCATCCAGTCTGGCCGTGGCCACAACACCCCTGGCCACCCTTCCCGTCCCTGCAGTGCCCGGGGCCCCCACACCCGCCCAGCCCGGCTCGAACACCTTGGCCATATTTGGTGAAGATGCAGGAGGCGATGCCACTGACGTCCTCCCGGCGGATGCAGCTGTAGCGCACCTGGGGCTTCAGCAGTGGCAGCGACACCACCTGGATGTCACCCAGATTGGTGAGGACTGCCAGGTGGTGCTCCCCATAGTCCTCAGCTCGACGACTGCCGAAGTGGGCCACGCTGACCCGCCTCACCCTTGAGCCCTCCAGGGCCGTCAGCTTCAGCTTCAGCTTGGCACTCACCTTGGGCAGCGTGAACACCTGGGGGTGCGGGGTGGTCGTTCATGCCCATGGCCAAACCAGTTCTCCTGCGCGGTGCTGTAGGTGCTGGGGCCTCCCCTCCCCGCATGCCTCCCGGGGTCCTGGCAAACCCTTGGCTCTCAGAGGCACAGACACAGCCTGGGGGGTGCCGAGGTCACTGACTTCCCTGTCTGGAATTTTTTTTTCTTTTTGAGACAGAGTCTTGCTCTGTCGCCCAGGCTGGAGTGCAGTGGTGTGATCTCAGCTCACTGCAAGCTCCGCCTCCCAGGTTCACATCATTCTCCTGCCTCAGCTTCCCAAGTAGCTGGGATTACAGGAGCCCGCTACCACACCCGGCTAAATTTCTGTATTTTTAGTAGGGATGGGGTTTCACCGTGTTAGCCAGGATGGTCTTGATCTCCTGACCTCGTGATCTGCCTGCCTCGGCCTCCCAAAGTGCTGGGATTACAGGTGGAAGCCACCGCGCCCAGCCTTTTTTTTTTTTTTTCCCGAGATAGAGTCTTGCTCTGTCGCCCAGGCTGAAGTACAGTAGCGTGATCTCGGCTTACTGCAACCTCCGCCTCAAGCAATTCTGCTGCCTCAGTCTCCCGAGTAGAGCTGGGATTACAGGTGGCCGCCATCACGCCGGGCTAATTTTTTTTTGTATTTTTAGTCGAGTTGGGGTTTCACCATGTTGGCCAGGCTGGTCTCGAACTCCCGACCTTGTGATCTGGCCTCCCAAAGTGCTGGGATTATAGGCATGAGCCTGGCCTCCAGTCTGGATTTTATCCCTTCCACAGACATAGGTCCTACCTCAGTGTCCTCACATGAGACTCCCCTCTTCCTTATTTCCTGTGCTTCTGCAGCCCCTCAGACACCAATGCAAACAAGCTGAGGCCCAGCCATCATTTGTGCCCAAGGTCCGAGCCTCCTGGATGTCCCGGGGAGTCCCAGGGAGACCCGCCGCTGCCCGTGTGGCACCTTGAACTGCTCCTCCGACACAACGAGCAGCTGGTGGCTTCCCTGCATGTCAGGGCTCTTCGACAGATCATGGGCCACTTCGAGGGGCTCGGGAAGGGGTACGCTGTGTCCGTCGAGCACCAGGATGCCCACCACCGGCGCCCGGTGCATCAGCTGGATCTCCTTAGCTACGGGGAGGAGGTGGGTAGTGGGATTGTGGGGGGGTAGTGGGGCTGGAGCCACTCCCTGGCCCTAGCCCAGGCAGCCCGAGCACCCTCTGCTCTCCCTGCCCAGCACTCACCCTGCTCTGCCCGCACAGGCTCATCCATTCTCCGCTCAGCGGGGGGCACATGCAGGGAGAAGGCATAGATGGTGCCCCCGTTGGTGCCAGCCCACAGCGAGGGGCAGTGGCGGGAGCCTGCCGAGAAGCCATGTTTGGGTGTCTGACCCTTGGCGTGGGAGTCGGGTGGAGCTGGGCAACCAGGGCTTGCTCCCAGGTTTTCCCTCCTGGGAGAGGCTGGAAGGTTCTCTGACAACCACACAGGCCGCAACATAGAAGACCCCAATCCCAGGTCAGCTCAGCCCTTGCTGCAATACAGCAGGGGAGAACCAGCCAGGGAGAGACACGTTCTCTGGAGGCCAGTAGGCTCTGCCATCCCCGATCGTCAGAGCTGCTCTGGAGGAAGCTATCACTCCCTCACTTTACAGAGGGGCACGCTGAGGCCCTGAAAGGCTAAGTGACAGGTCTGAGGCCATGCTTCTAAAGGGTGCTGCAGCCTGGATATAAAGCCAAGACAAGCTGACTTGGAGGCCCAGGCAGGGGAGGGGAGGAAGCAGGCAGGGGCTGCAGTCTGCCCCTGCTCACAAGGAGAAACCCTCTCAGGTCCTACCAGCCAGGCAGGCAGCAGCCCGCGGCATGCCCCCAGGTCAGGGGGTATCTACTGCCCCCCGCCCCCCAGTCCCGGGCTGGTCACTCACTGTCCCTCAGGTAGGTGTCAGCAAAGTACAGGGTCCGGACGAAGCCTGTGAAGGAGTCCTCTGCCGAGCGAGCCTCGATCTTGCGCTGCACAGGTGCCAGCTCCATGTTCTGGAGGCCCGGCCGCTCAGTCTTGGCGCTCCCCTCCTGTACCTGCAAGGGGCGGGCCAGCCTAAGGGTCAGCTCCGGCCTCCCCTCCCCAGGAACAGTGCTTTGCTCAATGCCGATCCTTGCATCAGAAGGCTGGCCATGCCAGCCACCTGCCAGGTCTGTGTCTAGGAGGAACCTTGTCCAAGTGGGAGGTGCCCTTGGGGGAGACTCCCTGGGTCCCCAGCACGTTGTAGAGAGAAAAAGGAAATCACTGACGTTTACTGGGGATTAGTTCTAGGGTAAGCATTACAGTTACTGCCTTTCTGCTCAGGAAGCTGAGGCAGAGAGAAGCAGCGTGACCTGAGGTCGCACATGGCAGCAAACCCATGCGACCTGGACCCTGAGTCTTGTTTGTAGCCCGTCAAGCCTGGGGAGCAGGGGCCGTGTGGCCCCCTGCTGGCTGCTCTGAGCTGAACCTGGGTGGGTGGCCAGCCGCAACCTCCCCTCGGGCCTTACCTCTCCCGGGGGGCCAGCCGGGCGCCGCTTCCGGCTGGACACCCGGCTCCGACGCATCCGGCGGAATGACTGACGCAAGGACTTCTTGAGGGACTTGACGCGGGACAATGGGCCCTCCAAGGCCAGCTGGTCACTGGGGTGCAGCGTGCACCTTGGGGGGATGGCAGGCTGTCAGTGCTGTTAGGTCCTGGGGGCCCCACTCCCAGCCCCCGGCCCCAGGTGCCCTGCTCACTTAACAAAGACCTGCCGCCGCTGCTGGTGGTCAAAGAGGCCAAAGCCATGGCTGGTGCCGAAGGCCAAGAGCCGCCACTCAGAGTGCAGGGCCAAGGAGGTGACCACAGCTGGGGGCTGGCACTGTACCAACACGAAGGGCTGAAAGCCAGGCTCAAAGCGCACAGGCCCTGAGCGGGCTGCCAGGCGCTCGTGCCCCTTCCAGCGGTAGCCCTCTTGGTCTTGCAGCAGGTCGGCCTCCACCTGCTCCACGGCCTGCTCCGCTGCCTCATCATTCAGTTCCAGTACCAGCACCTGGGCGGGGTGGCAGGCGGCTCAGCAAGCCCTCAGCAAAGGGACGGCAGGGCCGCAGGACGCTACTAGTGGGGACAGCAAAGGAGCTGAACCCAGGCCAAGGCCCAAGGCTCAAGCAGGGAGAGGCCTCCGTCCAACCTCAGCTCTTAATTACTTTTTATTTATTTATTTTTTTGAGACGAGTCTTGCTCTGTTGCCCAGGCTGGAGTGCGGTGGCACGATCTTGGCTCACTGCAACCTCTGCCTCCTGGGCTCAAGTGATTCTCCTGCCTCAGCCTTCCAGTAGCTGAGATTACAGGCACACACCACCACGCCTGGCTAAGTTTTGTATTTTTAGTAGAGATGAGGTTTCACCATGTTGTCCAGGCTGGTCTCGAACTCCTGACCTCAGGTGATCCGCCTGCCTTGGTCTCCCAAAGTGCTGGGATTACAGGCGTGAGCCACCATGCCCGGCCCACCCTTAATGCTGATTTCTGGAGAAGAAACAACCGTCCCAGGGACCTCCCGCCAAGGGGATCAAGCCACCTCCGTCCACTGGAAAAGCACAGGACACAGAATGTGCGTCAGGCAGGTGGCTGGTTCCTGTCCCTGCTGGTCCCAGTCATCCACCGCTCCTCCCCAGCTCCCCCTCCCCGGCCCAGCCTGCTACCTGCCCTGCCGTGCCTGCCACAGCCAGGTAGCCACTGTACTTGCATAGGAAGATCTTCTGGATGCCCAGCCGGGGGTCATCACTGTAGGGGTCAAAGGAGCCCACCTGGAGAAGGGGAGGGGCCCTCTGAGCGGCCATGGGGGCTGGACCCAGCTGGCCTCTGCCCTTCCTGGGTCCCAGGCTCCTCGCCTCACCTTGCGGAGTGGGGGCCACTCGTCCTCGCCCTGGGCACTGAGGTTCTCGTTGGGGTCCGTGTCGGTGAGGAACACGCGCACTGTGCTGAGTTTGTACAGCAGCCGCAAGCAGACACCTGAGGCATCCCAGAACCGCACCGTGCCATCCTCGTGCCTGTGGGCAGAGCCCATCTGCCGGGCATGAGAGGGACGCCGGCCCGGGTGCCCAGGAGCTGGCTCGTCCACCTCCGGGCTCTGCTCCCACCCCACACATCCTCCTGGGGAGAGGAAGGGCAGCATCGCAGTCCCCTACCCTGTGAGCAGCACATCCCTCTGGGGTGGGGCTGGGGTCAGGCTGGTGCCACCGTCAATTGGCCACTCCTAGAGAAAGAGACCAAGAAGTCTGTGGGAGAGTTTGTCTTGGGGCGGGCCTTGCGGTGGGTCTGGGCCAGGGCCGGACCTACCATGGTGGAGAAATGTGCGTTCTGCTGGCTGCCGGCGGCAATGATCCGCTCCCACAGCTTCAGGGGGATGTTGGAGACGTGGTGGGAGCAGGTGATGGCGGAACAGTGCAGGGAAGCCAGGTAGGGCAGCTGGACCGGTGGCCAGCCTGCTGTCTGCAGGTCAATCACCACCAGCTCCTCCTCAGCCAGCACCACCAGGGCATAGGGGTCGTCAAAGGCTGGGGTACAGGCCAAGGATCAGGGGCTGGGGCCAGGAGGAAGCAGCCCAGCCCTGTGGAATCAGAAGCTCCAGGGTTAGAGCCAGGGCATCTGCAGGTCCAGAAAGCCCTGTTCTTGGCTGCTTGAGCAAAGCCTTTCCACCTCCAGGAGGGCAGCAGGTGTGGGCAGCAGCCCTGGCTCTGTGTGCAAAGCTGCTGAGAGCTACCTGGCACAGGGCTCCTGGAGGGGATACACCTGGCTGGAAGGCAGAGCCCCAACCAGGATAGGAACCCCAGAGGCAAGGAGCTGTGCCTGCCAACCCTCTTCCCTGGTTCCTCCTCCATGGGACCTGCTCTCCCTGCTCAGATGTGCCTGCCAAGCCTCTCCCAACAGGCAGCGGCAAGCGTGGTCTTCGGCACAGCAGTTGCTAGGGGTGGCATTTTCTTTACTGCACGCAATCACCTCACCTCACTCAGGCCTGGCCCTAGCTAGTGTTCAATAAATGTGCACTGGATGATGAAACCATTTATGTGTTTTTTTTTTTTTTTTTTTTTTTTCTTTTCTTGAGACAGGGTTTCACACTCTGTTGCCCAGGCTGGAGTACAGTGGTGTGATCTTGGCTCATTGCAACCTCCACCTCCCGGTTCAAGCGATCCTCCTGCCTCAGGCTCCCAAGTAGCTGGGATTACAGGTGTGAGCCATGATACCCAGCTAACTTTTGTATTTTTGGTAGCGACCGGGTTTTGCCATGTCGCTCAGGCTGGGGTTGAACTCCTGGGCTCAAGTGATCTGCCCACCTCGGCCTCCCAAAATGCTGGGATTACAGGCATGAGCCACCGTGCCCAGGCTTTTTTTCCTCTTTTTTTTTGAGATGGAGTCTTCCTCTGTCACCCAGGCTGGAGTGCAGTGGTGCGATCTCGGCTCACTGCAACCTCTGCCTCCAGGGTTCAAGCGATTCTCCTGCCTCAGCCTCCTGAGTAGCTGGGATTACAGGCGCCCATCACCACGCCTGGTTAAGTTTTGTGTTTTTTTTATTTTTTCTGAGATGGAGTTTCGCTCTTGTTGCCCAGGCTGGAGTGCAATGGCATGATCTCGGCTCACCACAACCTCTGCCTCCCAGGTTCAAGCGATTCTCCTGCCTCAGCCTCTCGAGTTACAGGCATGGGATTACAGGCACAAGCTGGGATTACAGGCATGTGCCACCAATGCCTGGCTAATTTTGTATTTTTAGTAGAGACAGGGTTTCATCATGTTGGCCAGGCTGGTCTCGAACCTCTAACCTCAGGTGATCTGCCCTCCTAGGCCTCCCAAAGTGCTAGGATTACAGCTGAGCTACTGCCCCTGGCTGACGCTGCCTCTTTGAAGCGCTTGTCCTCCCTGCTCCTCTGGGGTCTGCTGCCCGCTGGCTGCTCCCAGGTGTTCTTGGCCAGATCCCCACCAAACTCCATGCCTCCAAGGCTTGAGGGTGCCCGGGCTCAGCTTTCCCATGGCTTCTCTTCTGTCTTCCTCACCACCTGGGCAGCCTCCTCAGGGCCCCTGGTTTCACATCTCTCTCTTTTTCTTTTCTTTTTTTTTTGTTGAGACGGAGTCTCGCTCTATCGCCCAGGCTGGAGTGCAGTGGTGTGAGCTCGGCTCACTGCAAGCTCCGCCACACGGGTTCACATCATTCTCCTGCCTCAGCCTCCCGAGTAGCTGGGACTACAGGTGCCCGCCACCATGCCCGGCTAATTTTTTGTTGTTGTTGTTGTATTTTTAGTAGACACGGGGTTTCACTGTGTTAGCCAGGATGGTCTTGATCTCCTGACCTTGTGATCCGCCCATCTTGGCCTCCCAAAGTGCTGGGATTATAGGCGTGAGCCACTGCACCTGGTCTCTTTTTTTTTTTCTTTAAACTTCAAAATCATTGAGCAGCCTTCACACATCTCTGCATGGATGACTCCAAATGGACACCTTCCTGATCTCTCCTCTGAACTCCAGACCCATAAGCCCCAGCTGTGTACTCAGCATCTCCCTTATGGGTCTGGAGATTAGAGGAGAGATTAAGTCCTCAGATTTGATTCCCGCCCAGCTGAGCTTGCTGCACCCTCTTGCCACTACCTTCTCCAGGATTCCTGGTGCTCCCAGTAAACCCTCATGTCATCCTTGACTGATCTCTCCTCCCCTCACTCACCTCTCCCTAGACAAGGAGCCAACAAATTACAGCCCGAGGGCCAAATCTGGCCTCCTGCCTCTTCCTGTCAATACGGCTGTCCTGGAACACAGATACACCCCTTGTGTTGTCTGTGGCTACATGTGCTCTGCAGTGGCATTAGGCTGAGTAGCTGTGGTGAAGAAAGCCACCCAGCACTTTATAGCAACAGTCTGTGAGCCCTGACCCGGCCCCTCGGTCAATGCTGAATGTTAGAAAAGACAATGTAACCCCAGCCACCTTCTGTCAGCCCCACGGCCGGCACTGCAGCCCAAGCCGAGGTCACCTCTCCCTCGACTCTCATGGGGCTCCCGTCTTGGCTCCACTCTGTGTTCCCCACGTGGCAGCCAGACAGATCCTTTTAGAGCAGAGGCTAGATCATGGCGCCCCTGCTCAGGCCCTCATCTCCCTGAAATCCTGAGTCCTTACCGTGCCTCCACGGCTCTATACGATCTGGCGCTGGCCACGTCTGGACCCGTACAGGGGCCATTCTGCCCTCTCTTCGCCCCTACCTCACTGGAGCAAGCCAAGAGCCCTCCCAGCTCAGTCTGCACCCCATGTCCCTACGGGGCAAGCCCTCTCTCAGACTGTTCCTGTGTCTGCACAAATATGTCCTCTTATCAGGGAGGCTTTGCTAACCCTCGTCTAAACCAGCACTGCTGTCCTCTGCCTGGCTTTTTTCTTACCTCTGACGTTATTTGGCAACCTGCTCACTCTGTCCACATACTCAGATCTAAGTTCCATGGGAACAGGGGCCCCATCTGTTTCTAGAGCAGGGCCTGGCATGTAGCAGCTGTTCATTAAACAGGAAAGCCTACCAGGGCCAGCTGGGTCACAACCCGGCACGGCAGAACCATCACGTGAGAGCCTCAGGGTGCCCATGTATCATCTGAGGGAAGCACTGCTCATCAGGCACCCATCTCCTGGCCTGCCGGACTGTGGGGAGTTGGGGACACAGAGGGACAACTGCAGGAAGGTGGCCTGTCCTAGAAAGCCCCAGCGGTCTCGAATTTGTAGCTCAGCAAGTTTCTCCCTTCCCTTCCTGACCTTTCCACTGGGAATCACGTAACTCAGCCCGGGGAGTGTGGCCACCATAGCCCAAGAGGCCCCTGCTCTGTGCCAACATGGCCCGAATGTTGTGGAAAGAGCAGAGCTGGGCCTTGCTCTCAGCATCCAGGGTGTGAGGAGGGAAGAGAGGCTGAGAAAGAAAGAAAAGCAGGTTTGGGGTTCCCCTGAACAGGGTAGAGGCCATGAGTACACAGACCAGGTGTTCTGAACAGCCCCGCCCCCTCACCTTTCGGCCTCAGGCCCTTTCAGGCCAGCGTCATTAGGAGAGGGCCCTCCCTGCTGGAGAGCTCCTGCAGGCCTCCTCTCCAGGTTTCAACAGCAGCCCTTTCTGGTCTTGCCTGTCACACTATTTACGAGGCTGACTCAGGGCTCCGCTGGTCATGCTGGGGCTCCAGGAGGCTGCACAGCCACCATCTGCCCTGCCCAGAAGGCGGGCTTTGCCATCTCTAAGCTAGGACCCTTTTGCCTCAGCGGGGTGGGTGTTAAATCCAACAGTACAGATCAGCTCCCTGTGGGCTAAGTGCCATTACAGGCTGGAAAGGGCAGAGAGCCCAGGGCAGGCAGGAGGTGTGGCTGGGCCGGGTCTCTAGCTGGGGAGGGTGGCAGAGAGGCAGAGAAAGGAGCTGTAGGCCTTGATGACACTTCACCTTGGGGTGCAGTAAGGCTAAGGGACAGTGGTAGGCTTAGGAACACTTGTGCAGAGCCCCCCCTTTTTTTTTTTTGAGACACGGTCTGGCTATGTCACCTAGGCTGAGTGCAGTGGCATGCTCCTGGCTTGCCGCAACCTCCACCTCCGGGGCTCAAGTGATCCTCCCACCTCAGCCTCCTGAGTAGCTGGGACTACAGGTATGTGCCACGACACCCGGCTAATTTTTTTATTTTTTGTAGAGACAAGGGTCTCCCTGTGTTGTCCAGGCTGGACTTGAACTGCTGGGTTCAAGTGATCCTCCCACCTTGGCCTCCCAAAGTGCTGGGGTTACAGGCAGGAGCCATTGCACCTGGCCCTGTCTTTACTGATGACCCTGCCCCACACATCCCACACCTAACCCTGGGCACCCACCCCTGAAGCTCTCCTACCGGCTGCAGGGTCCGCCTCTGTGAGGACAGTAAAGTCGATGACACGGGAGGTGAAGTCGAAGGCCGTCTGCTGGCCATCGTGGATCACTGAGATGCAGTGGCGGTCCCCATAGCTGGCCCGTGGCATGCCGCCCTGGAAGATGGTGAAGGGCAACCTGGCAGGCACAGAGAAGCAGCAGTGGGCTAGGGCTCCTGGCACGGCCTCAACAGCCATAGACCAGCAATCAAAGTGACCACTCAGTCAAGGTCCCCCCAGGAGCGGGGGAGACTGGACCCCATCTCCTTCCAACTGCTACAGCCCAGGAGTACTTGGGGGTAAGGTGAGGCATCCAGGCTGATGGCTCTGAGTCTTGGCAGCCTCTCCTGCCTCAAGCTGGGTGTTCCCCCCAATTCTTTTTTTTTTTTTTCTGAGACGGAGTCTCGCTCTGTCGCCCAGGCTGGAGTGCAGTGGCCAGATCTCAGCTCACTGCAAGCTCCGCCTCCCTCCGCAGGGTTCATGCCATTCTCCTGCCTCAGCCTCCCAAGAAGCTGGGACTACAGGCGCCCGCCACCTCGCCCGGCTAGTTTTTTGTATTTTTAGTAGAGATGGGGTTTCACCGTGTTAGCCAGGATGGTCTCAATCTCCTGACCTTGTGAACAGCCCGTCTCGGCCTCCCAAAGTGCTGGGATTACAGGCCTGAGCCACCGTGCCCAGCCCTGCCCCCAATTCTGTTTGAACATCATCCAAAGTGATTTTGTCAGAAGAAACAGGGCTGCCACTAAAGGAATCTGAGACCTGCCGCTCAGCACCGTCTCTCTGGGAGGGTGGAAGGAAGGAGCAGGAGTGAACTTGGCAGGAATTGAGCCGCTCAAAGACGTGAATAGCATCTACCCTCTCTCCCCTCCCTGGGGTCCAAGACCCCAACATGGGACCTGAGAGTGTTCACTGGCACCATCTTCCCAGGCAGAGGCCTAAGCGACCTTTCCAGCCCTCCAGGAAGGCTCTGGAGAGGAAAGAGGCTCAGCGCAGATACCTACCCCTGCCTAGTGGTCAGCCAGAGGATTTTGGTAATCGCTTTGCAAGGAAAGGGACCTGAAAGGAAAGAAATCGGCTTGAACAGATCCTCCAACTCTCAGACAAGTGTCAGTCCCCACAGGCACAGGTGCCTCAAGCTCATGCCCACATCCACATGGTAGATCTGTGCTTGGGACTCTTGCTCTGAGAAGTTCCCCCAAGAAACTGGGTGAGGGGAGCGCTGCTGTGTGGCTTTGGACAAAGCCTTTACCCTCTCTTGCCCTGGAGTTTGCTTCAGAGTGGAGCATCCTGCACATGAATCCAGAAGGCACTGGGTGTGGGCCCTGCCCGGCGGGTGAAACACTGACCGTAAGGCACGAGGCTGCAGAGGGGCTCTGGTTGCTGGGCGTCGCTGGACACGGGCCACTGGCAGTAGCTGCCATCGGAGTGACAGCTGACGAGTAGGCGGCCGTCCCGCTGCCACCAGATGTTCTCCAGTTGCTATGGAGGAGGAGGAGAGAGACAGAGGGCAGCACGCTGGACCAAGGCAGCATTCCCATCGCCTGCACCCCATGCCTCTGCACAGAGCGTGTATGTGCCACATGGGGCCCTGGGACAGCAACACGGCGCCCGCCATGTCCTGGGCACTGCCTACCTGGCTGCTGAGGAAGTGGTAGAGCACACGGCTGCCTTGCAGGTCCCAGATGACAACAAGACCTCGGCTGTAGCCGATGAGGATCTGGTTGGGGTCTCGAGGGTGCTCCTGCAGCGCCTCCACCATCTCGAACACCCGCCGGTGGCGGGCCTCCTCTGGCAACCTGGGCAAGGGGAGTGCCGTGAGCCTCCGATGCCATCCGCCAGGGGGAATGGCCCCCAGGATGGCACAGCCACAGGGCTCCCTATGCAGAGGTGGCTGCTCCATGTGCCAGCATGGAGATATGCCTAGGGGCTGGGCGCAGTGGATGGCTGAGTGTGGTGGCTTATGCCTGTAATCCCAGCACTTTGGGAGCCCAAGGTGGGCACATCACTTGAGGTCAGGGGTTCGAGACCAGCCTGGCCAACATGGCAAAACCCTGTCTCTACTGAAAATACAAAAAATTAGCCGGGCGTGGTGGCAGATGCCTGTAATCCCAGCTACGCCGGAAGTGGAGGCAGGAGAAATGCTTGAACCCAGGAGGCAGAGATCGCAGTGAGCCGAGATCACGCCACTGCACTCCAGCCTGGGTGACAGAGTGACACTCCATTTCAAAAAAAAAAGGAAAGATGGCTAGGACATGTCACCAAGGGGAGATGGGGCAGCATGTAGAACAAGACAGGGACATGTAGACAACCTCCAGTGATGTAAACACAGGCGGTACAACTATAAGGCAAGGCAAGGCAGTGACTTCTGGAAACGTCAACATGGGGGCAAGAGGGAGCCTTGACTAGGAAGGGTGCGTGAGGCCCCCGGAGGGCATCAAAGTTCTATTTCTATGTCTGGGGGGATGGCTGTAAGGATGCTCTACAAGAATCTGTTAAACTGTACATTCATATTCAGTGCATTTTTGCAAAAGGGAGTGTTTAATAATAAATAAGTTTTTTTTTTTTTTTTTGAGACGGAGTCTCGCTCTGTCGCCGGGGCTGGAGTGCAGTGGCCGGATCTCAGCTCACTGCAAGCTCCGCCTCCCGGGTTTACGCCATTCTCCTGCCTCAGCCTCCCGAGTACCTGGGACTACAGGCGCCCACCACCTCGCCCAGCTAGTTTTTTGTATTTTTTAGTAGAGACGGGGTTTCACCGTGTTAGCCAGGATGGTCTCGATCTCCTGACCTCGTGATCCGCCAGTCTCGGCCTCCCAAAGTGCTGGGATTACAGGCTTGAGCCACCGCGCCCGGCCATAAAGAAGTTTTTAAGCCCCATAAAACAAAACTCTGTGAGTTGGCCTGGCCCTGGAGCCTTGACCCCTCCCCCGTCTCCAGGCCTGGAATGCTCACCTGAGGGCTGGAGGTGTTGCGGCCAACAAAAAAACCACAAGGCATCAGGCACAGGACCAACAGCCCACAGCGAGGATGGGGGAAGCGGACCCAGCCTGGACCCAAGCCACACTAAACCCAAGCTCTCCACCTTATCTATACCTGGCACATCTACTGCTAGCACTGACCTCACTGACATTAGAATCTGAATTGAGAGTGAGAGTTGAAGGGGTCTTTAATATTTAATTTTTAATTTTTTTTGTTTTGAGATGGAGTCTCGCTCTGTTGCCCAGGCTGGAGTGCAGTGGTGCAACCTCAGCTCACTGCAACCTCCACCTCTCGGGTTCAAACGATTCTCCTGGTTCAGCCTCCCGAGTGTCTGAGATTACAGGCACCCACGACCATGCCAGGCTAATTAGTAGAGATGGGATTTCGCGATGTTGGCCAGGCTGGTCTCGAACTCCTGACCTCAGGCGATCCACCCATCTCCGCCTCCCAAAGTGCTGGGATTACAGGCGTGAGCCATTGCTCCCGGCCTAATTTTTAATTTTTTTAGAGACAGGATCCCATTCTGTCACTCACGCTGGAGGGTAGTGACCTGATCATGGCTCACTGCAGCCTCCAACTCCTGGGCTCAAGTGATCCTCTCACCTCCCAAGTAGCTAAGATCACAGGCGTGTGCCACCTTGCCCAATTAATTTTTATTTTTTGTGGGGAGAGACAGGGTCTTGCTATGTTGCCCAGGCTGGTCTCAAATTCCTGGCCTCAAGCAACCCTCCCATCTCAGTCTCCAAAAGGGCCGAGATTACAAGTGTGAGCAACTGTGCCCATCTAGATATTCTTAATAAATGCAAATAATGCCCTTATACAGATGAAAATTGTTAAGACAATTAGAGGGCTTCCAACTTTTTGCCATTAAAAACAGCCCTACAATGATCATTGTTATCCTGTATCTTTACACAGAGACTTCTCAGAGATAGAGCTGCAAGACTAAAGGGCTGGACGTTTTAAAAACTTAGATAAGTGTCATCAAGTGGACGAGAATGTAAACTGCCAAAAGGGGCCAGGCGCGGTGGCTCACACCTGTAACCCCAACACTTTGGGATGCAGAAGTGGGTGGATCACCTGAGGTCAGGAGTTCGAGAGCAGCCTGGCCAACATGGTGAAATCCCGTCTCTACTAAAAATACAAAAACAAGCCGGGCGTGATGGCGTGTGCCTGTAATCCCAGCTACTCAGGAGGCTGAGGCAGGAGAATCATTTGAACCCGGGAAGCAGAGGTTGCGATGAGCTGAGATCATGCCACTGTACTCCGGCCTGGGACAGAGTAAGACTCTCTGTCAAAAAAAATGTTTTGTTGTTACTGCTTTTTTTAATAAACAAACTGGGCCAGGCGCTGTGGCTCATGCCTATAATCCCAGCACTTTGGGAGGCCAAGGCAGGCAGATGACCTGAGGTCGGGAGTTTGAGACTAGTCTGACCAACATGGTGAAACCCCGTCTTTAATAAAAATACAAAATTAGCTGGGCGTGGTGGCGCATGCCTGTAATCCCAGCTACTTGGGAGGCTGAGGCAGGAGAATCACTTGAACCCAGGAAGCAGAGGCTGCAGTGTGCTAAGCTCGTGTCACTGCATTCCAGCCTGGGCAACGAGAGTGAAACTCCATCTCAAAAATAAAATAAAATATAATACAAAATGAAATAAACTGACAGGAGGAGCTCTCAGGGCACGTGGGCCCCCCTGCCAACTAGACTCTCACCAGCTAACTACAGGGTGAGGCTGGGCACTGGTGTGGCCACCTGCTGGGGTGCACATTCCACGCCGTCCTGCCCACAGGCTGTGTCCCACTGTGGTATTTGTCATCCTGCAAAGTGTTCTGCTCTGAGCTTGGGCACACTGCCCCAGCCCTACCCTGCTGAACCGGAAAGGCAGAGGTCTGCACTCAGAGGGATACAGCCCCAAGTGGGATCCTCCCAGCCCAGCAATGCCCTGCTCTGGGCAGATGGTCCCTGCTTCATTACCACCCAGCGCTGGAGAGATGGGCTGGCCAGCTGCAGGAGTGTGTCCCGGGCCCAGTCCAAAGCCTTGCAGGGCCAGGGGCCAGCACCCTGGCCTCCTCCTGCCCCTTGGAACCACAGATCATTCCACCACAAGCGACCCGGCCCCAACATGATCCTGTCAGACGCTATCCCCTCTTTTTTTGGGTCCCATCCCATTCTCCACAACCGGACCTGATCCGACTCCCTCTCTATCATAGTCCCATTGACAAGGAGCACAGCTTCCGACATGATCTCAATAGACCCACTCCCCTGTGGCGGCCAAGGCTTTTTAGCCACAGAGCCTGCGAGCAAATGGAACCTCAGCAAAGCGCCCACAGCACAGGGTGGCACCAGGAACTGCTCCAGTGATGCAGGGAGGTCTGGGCCCGACTTCCCCGCTATGGAGCCCCTGGGGTTTTGAAACCCATGGCAAGTGCAAAGGACACTGGACTGAGAGTCGGTGATGTTACACAGTCATTTGGGGCCTTTAGACGAGGGACCCCCCAAAGTCCCCTTTTTAGTGCTATGATGCTAACCTATGATAGGCCAATGGGTTCTCAGTAGAGGACAGGTAGGAAGCCAAGAGCCTCCCCTGCTAGCCCCATGGAATTCCCAGCAGAGAAATGACAGCTCCTGAGAGAGTCCTGGGACCAAGGGGAGAAGCCATGCCTAACTTGAGGGGATGGGGTTGACAGCAGCCGGGCTCTGGGCTCACCGCTGCAGTACTGCGTCCGAGCTGATGGTCCGGTCCTCCAGCGCGCGAAAAGCTGGCAGCTGCACCACAAACACGTTGCCGCTCTCGGTGCCCAGGTAGAGCAGTTCGCATGAGGAATGGGGCAGGACCACGGTGATCTGTGTGGCACTGGGGGCAGCCCTGTGACAAGAACAGCTGCCCGTGAGCTGACCGCTGCCCAGCAGGGGAGACCCCACGGACAGGGTCCCCTGACTCCTAGGAAAACAAGCCCATAAAAATTCATGGGGTTCATAACCTTTCAGCCCAGGACAAACACTGCTCACTTTCTGCCAAGACGAACATAAAAAAACATAAAAAAAACCACTTTCTGCCAAGACAGGAGACAGATGGCAGAGGCTGGGCTAGGAGGTAGGAAAGACGCCGGGGCCCTCCAGCATAACACAGGGTGTGGGCGGATGGAGGAGGGGGGCTGCAGCCCCACCCACTCCTCGGAGCACCTGAGTATGGCGATGCATCGGGTCAAATGCATGCCAGGCACTGCCAGGGGCGCACAGGCCCCACGAAGGGTGAGTCCACTCCAGAGCTAAGGGCAAGGGTCAGGCTGGGCTGGGAGTGGAAGGGGTTGGGGACTGAGTCCTTACCCTGGGGGGCCACGCAGTGTGAAGCTCTCATCCTCCTGCAGCTCCGATGCTCCGCCCTTGACCTTCAGGCTCCAAAGGTGCAGGCTGTTGTCATCCAGCAGGGTGACCAGCTGGCACTGGCGAGGGCACAGGGATGGGAGCAAGGCCTTTACACACTGGGGCCGCCCAGCCCGGGCTGGTTGTTTCAAAGACTCCCTGGCTACTCCCAGGGTGGCCCATGAGCCCCAGCTATGGAAAGGGAGGGGTCCCAGGCCTTTCTATCAGCAGCAATCCCAGGGCCACTGAATGCCGGCCTCTCCACACCAGCCCTGCTGGAAGCAGTGAGGGCAAGGAGGGTGTGGAGGTGGCTTCCTGTCCCACCCCAAGTCCCTCACCTGGCCGGGCAGGAGGTGGATCTGCGTCACTGCGTTGTTCTCCCGGTGCAGCCCCATGAACTCCACGCCCGGGGCTCCATAGCTATCAGCAGGCTCAGGAAAGTTCTGGAAGGCTGGACACCATCCCCTGCCCACCTTGAGTGCCAGGCCCTCGGGGCCCACGTGCAATGAGTGCAAACACAGAGAGGGGCTGCCCTTCCCGCAGGCAGCAGGACCCATGCATGGAGCCTGGGATGGGGAGGAGACACAGCAGCCCGGGCCCTGGGGCACCAGGCCAGTGACCTGACCCCTGGGAGATTTTTCCCAGTCAGGCCGGTGGGAGCAACTCCATAGAAAGGTGAAGCCCTACCCTGGCAACGGTCAGGCTGCCACCCTGATCCTGAGCTGCAACAGACATGCTGGCTGTCGCTTGGTAGCACCTGTGAAAAAACACACGGCCTATCCCCAACAGCCTCAGCACCAGTGATTGGTAACCAATGTCTGGCTGTGGCCTGGCAATGATTAACCAGCGAGGGAAGGCTGAGCCGGCAGCAAGGCCCTGGCCCTCTGTGTACACCAGCCCAGCCTGGAACTCGAGCGCTCCATACCCCTCCCCCACACCGGGCAGAGGGGAAGAGGGAGGTCAGGCTCCGTTGGAGGTGGCAGTCAAGCTATGGGAGGTGGTCCCTCATCTCTCGACTCCCTTGGGTCCTGCCCTGGGAGCACAGATCAGACTGGCGGGGTGCCCAACCTGATCCGGTTTTTCATCTCTGAAAACACCGGGAGCCCCCAGTCGGCCAGAACCAGTGCTCTGGATAAAAGATGACCCAACTGGACAACGTCCAGCCTCAGGCCAGGGAAGGACTGTCCCTGCCAGGCGGAGCCCTCTCCACTCTCTGCTGCCTGTGGGGGTGGGGGTGGAATTTGGAAGATGGCTGCCTGAGCCCAGCTCTCCTGGCCCAAGGCCACCCCACCTCTGCTTGTGGATAGGGACCTGGGGTCAGTCCACCTCTGATTCTTATCGTGATAGGTTAAAAATCAAAACTGCTGGCTAGGAGTGCGGTGACTCATGCCTGTAACCCTAGCGTTTTGAGAGGCCAAGGCGAGAGAGTTGCTTGAGCCCAGGAGTTCAAGACCAGGCTGGGCAAGATCACAAGACCTTGTCTCCACCAAAAAAAAAAAAAAAAAAATTGTTTTTGAGAGAGAGTCTCGCTCTGTTGCCCGGGCTGGAGCGCAGTGGCGCAGTCTCGGCTCACTGCAACCTCTGCCTCCCAGGTTCAAATGATTTTCCCACCTCAGCCTCCCAAGTAGCTGGAATTACAGGCATGTGCCACCGCACCCTGCTAACTTTTTAAATATTTTTAGTAGAGACAGGGTTTTACCATGTTGACCAGGCTGGTCTTGAACTCAACTGATCCGCCCGCCTCAGTCTCCCAAAGTGCTGAAAAAAAATTTTTTTAATTAAAAACATCCCTAGCGACAAGTGGGGTCCCTGTAACTTGCTTTTCTGGTGGTGAGGTTGGGAACTGAGGGAGGCAGGGGCACAGAAGGGCCCAGGCCTTGCTACTGACACACCAGCCAGCCACTCACTCACTGAGCACTGGCTGAGACACCGGCATCAGGTCCTTCCCCCGGATCCACCAACACAACCCCTGCAAAACAGGTTTCTGAGCCCCCCAGCATCCTCAGCCCCTGCCCAGGACTGGGGGATTCCTGAAACCTCCAGGAATAAGTGAGAGGGGAAAACTGAGTAAAGGGAGCAGACCACACGAACGGTCTTGAAAGGACACAGGGGACAAAATAAACCTGTATCTCCTCAGTCCATTTCAAACCTCACTGTCCTCCTGCAAAGGACAGGGTCACATCCCACCATGCCCAGGTGCCTGCTCCACCATCAACCATACCCACCTCATTTTGGAATAAAATCATGTCCAAAGCTGGAAATCAGGAAAGTCTCTCATTTTATCCCAACAGCCCATGGGCCAGGAAGGAGAAAAAGATGTCCTTCCCCAAATCTCACCCACCCCAAGGCCCTGCCCGGGTGGGAGTGAGGGGGCGGAGGATACAGCTTGATGGCTCCAGAACGGGTGCCGATGGCCAGGACGCGCAGGGACGGGCTGTAGCCGAGGGCGCTTGGCTGGTGTGGGAAGCCATGCTCCACCGTCTGCAAAGAGAAGCGTGCGGGGTGGGCCTGCAGACCTCTCCCCTTCGTACCACCAAGGCTGCCGGAGCTGCAGCACTGGACGACCCCAGCAGGAAGCAGGGATTCGGTACCTTTCAGGTCCCTCCCAAACACCTGAGTGTTGGAGCCTAACCCAAACTTACCACGCCCCACCCCCAGTCCCTTTGTGACTCTGCCCTTGGCCTCATTGCCACTCCTTCAAGCTCATCCTCCTGGACACCACGCCAGCCTCTCAATGCTCTCCAGGAACTGACTTGGTGTCTCCACCACGTGCGCCCTGGGTGACGGACCCAGCCCTCCTCAGTGGCATGCGGGCCTTATGGATGTGCAGTGGGGAAAGTAGGCGGAGTGTGGAACAATGGAGACACTGGCCTCTCGGGAGAAAAGCTTGGTTGCACCACAGCTCCGGGCTCACCCGGGGCCCTAGACTACCGTGGAGGCCCTGCCCTGCTCTGGGCTCTTCCAGGTCCCTCCAGGCCCCAGTCAGCTGGGTCTCACAGGCTCTTACAGTCACCGAGTTTCAACCATCTTTCCAGAAAGGGAATTCCTGGAATGTCATTGCAGATACGTGTTTTTTCATTTATTACAGAAGTAATACACACACACCGTGAAAAACTTGGGAGGTATAAAGACGTTTAAGAACAAAAATTACCCAGACTCCCACAACCAGAAGTAACCCTTGCTAACACCTCAGTGTAAGTCCTTTGAGTCTTCTGCATTTGTGAATGTTTGCACATATTTTTTTTTTTGAGAGGGAGTCTCGCTCTGTCGCCCAGACTGGAGTGCAGTGGTACGATCTCGGCTCACTGCAAGCTCCGCCTCCTGGGTTCATGCCATTCTCCTGCTTCAGCCTCCTGAGTAGCTGAGACTACAGGCGCCCACCACAGCGCCCGGCTAATTTTTTTGTGTTTTCAGTAGAGATGGGGTTTCACCGTGTTAGCCAGGATGGTCTTCATCTCCTGACCTCGTGATCCACCCGTCTCGGCCTCCCAAAGTGCTGGGATTACAGGCGTGAGCCACCGTGCCCGGCCTCATGTCTATATTTAGAAAGATGTAATTGGGATCATGCCATATGGATATACATATACAAGTTAATGCACAGGTATAGTTTTGTAGCCTGTTTTCCTACTTACAGCCAGCCAAGGTTGTTAAAAGCTTGAAAATGACTTTTTAAAAAATTTTATTTTATTTTTTGAGATGCAGTCTCACTCTGTCGCCTAGGCTGGAGTGCGGTAGCGTGAACTCTGCTCACTGCAAGCTTTGCCTCCCAGGTTCACACCATTCTCCTGCCTCAGCCTCCAGAGTAGCTGGGACTACAGGTGCCTGCCAGCACGCCTGGCTAACTTTTTTGTATTTTTAGTGGAGATGGGGTTTCACCACGTTAGCCAGGATGGTCTTCATCTCCTGATCTCGCGATCCACCCACCTCTGCCTGTAATCCCAAAGTGCTGGGATTACAGGTGTGAGCCACCGCGCCTGGCCTAAAAAAAAAATTTTTTTTTTTTTTTTTGAGGGTCTTACTCTGTTTCCCAGGTTGGGTGCTGTGGCGTGATTTCGGCTCACTGTAGCCTTGGCCTCACAGGCTCAAGCGATCCTCTCACCCCAGCCTCCCAAGTAGCTAGGACTACAGGCATGCACCACCACGCCCGCCACGCCTGGCTACTTTTTAATTTTTGGCAGAGACAGGTACTCGTCATGTTGCCCAGCCTGGTCTTGACCTCCTAGACTCAAGAGATCCTCCTGCCTAGGCCTCCCAAAGTGCTGGGATTATAGGCGTGAGTCACTGCAACCTGCCTAAAATGACTTTTTTTTTTTTTTGAGACAGAGTTTTGCTCATCACCCAGCCTAGAGTGCAATGGTGCGATCTTGGCTTGCTGCAAACTCTGCATCCCAGGTTCAAGCGATTCTCCTGCCTCAGCCTCCTCAGGAGCTAGGATTACAGGCATGTGCCACCATGCCTGGCTAACTTTTGTATTTTTAGTAGAGATAGGGTTTCACCATGTTGGCCAGGCTGGTCTTGACCTCTTGACCTCAAGTGATCTGCCCGCCTCGGCCTCCCAAAGTGTTGGGATTACAGGTATGAGCCATCATACCCGGCCTAAAATGACTTTTAAAACAGCTAAAGAATATTCTTTACCTGGAGATGCCCTAACTCACCAGGGGTTTATTGTTGAGTATTTACTTTGTTGCTAGAGGGTTTGCAATCACAGCCATGTTGATGGCACTCTTGGACTCCTTTGTCGGCAACACTTGAGAATTTCCTGGGGCAGATGTCCCAGGGATAGCATTGTGGGCTAAGAAAGGTATGAACATAAACACTACAAATTTCGAGTGATAAACCATCTTCAAGGTTTTTAGTACAGTTTCTTAATCAGTTACCCCAATCTGACCGCCACCTCCCACCCCAGGGGATAGTGGCCCTGCTGAGCTAGGTGACAACAGCACACAGCAATGCTATGTCAACTGGTTGCTTTAAAGACTTAAAACAAAAAACAACCACAGAGACTCTGCCCTGCAGAAAAAGGTCCCAAGAATGAGGCAGCCTCCTTAGGCCCTGGGCTCTCCTACTTCGCAGCCCTGCCAGGCCTCAAAGCATCAGAAAGTCCCTGTTGAGATCTAGCAATGATAGCTTAGCAAACCCAACTGCTACTTGCCTCCCCCATCAGTCATTCTAGTCCAATGGCTCTCACAAGGAATGCCATACTGGGGTCAGGCAGGGAGGAGAACTCCAACAAGTGCCTATTTTGGGGGATGCCTGGGGACAAAAAGGTCAGGGGATGGGCCGGGGTGCCTTAGGCCTGGCTCTTTGCCAGGAACATGGCCTGCCCTGTAAATGGTCATACCTGAATGGGATAGCCAGGGGCCCAGATAGGGCCCAGCAGCGGCCCCCAGGCCAGCCCAGGTCCCTGTTCAGCTATGCGAAAAATGCAGAGCCTGGAGAAGCCCTGGATAGCGATAACTGAGTGTCTGGAATGTAAACATTTCCCAGGAAAAGGGGAGTAGACAGCGGGGTAGGATGTGCAGGACAAGCTCCCCCAGGGGCCCCGCCAGACTTCAGCCAGCCCCGGTTGCTGGGGCCTCAGGAAGTCAGTGGCTGGAGCTGCCTCCTCCGGACAGAAGCACTTTCCCAGCAGCAGAGGCAGCTCGGGGAACAGCCTCTGGAATTTGGAGGACTCTGGCGGAAACGCCCCACAGGAGCCCGCTGGCCTGGCCAGGAGCAGGCCTCACGCCCCGAGCAGACCAGAACCCAGAATGGTAGCCAGGAGCCCCATGGGGCCACCAAGCACTTGCAGTATGGCTCATGTCACCAACGAGGGTTAAGTCAGTTCTTGAAAACCCTTCAAGTATGTCTGGAACAACTCGGGTTCTAGAAGAACAGGGGCTGGACAAAGGCAGGCCACGCTTCAAATTCCCTTTTCCCACTGTAAATCGTCCAAATTCTAAATACGGATCTAGTACTTCCAAGAAAGATTTAATGTCTGAATTGAGATGTGCCATAAGTGTAAAATACACCTAGATTTCACAGATTTAGCATTCAAAAAAACAAATTGAAAAAATCTCATTAGTAAGTTAAATTAATCACATGTCAAAATATTTTGTATATGTTGGATTAAAAGGAATATATACTTTTTTTTTTGAGACAGGGTCGCACCTGTCACCCAGACTGGAATACAGTGGGACGATCACAGCTCACTGCAACCTACGCCTCCCGGGTTCAAGTGATCCTCCTGCCTCAGCCTCCCGAGGAGCTGGGACTACAGGTGCGCACCACCATGCCCAGCTAAATTTTGTATTTTTAATAGAGATGGGGTTTTACCATGTTGGCCAGGCTGGTCTCAAACGATCCACCGGCCTCAGCCTTCCAGAGTGCCAGAGTGCTAGGATTACAGGTGTGAGCCACCGTGACCAGCTGGAATATAGGATTAAAATTAATTTCACTTGTTTAAATAATTTTATAATGCAGCTTCTAGATTTCTTTTGTTTTTAAGACAGAGTCTCCCTCTGCAACCCAATTGGAGTGCAGTGGTGAGATCTCAGCTCACTGCAACCTCCTCCTCCCAGGTTCAAGCGATTCTCCGGCCTAAGCCTCCCAAGTAGCTGAGACTACAGGCATGCACCACCACGCCCAGCTAATTTTTGCATTTTTAGCAGAGATGGGGTTTCACCATGTTGGCCAGGCTGGTCTTGAACTCCTGACTTTAAGTGATCTGCTCACCTTGACCTCCCAAAGTTCTGGGATTACAGGTGTGAGCCACCGCACCAAGACAGAATATATAATTAAAATTAACTTCACGTGTTTAAATAATTTTACGATGCAGCTTCTAGGAAATTTTAAATCACATACGTGGCTCATATTACATTCCTATCGGCCTCGACAATTCTGCGCATCAGCAGAAGGTCAGGCCGGAGAAAAGAGCCTGTAAGTTTTTGCTGGACTCTCAGGCCACATGTCAAGGGCGGACAGTTCTAACATTTCACCGGAGTCACTACTCCTGCTTTGGCGCTGCATCTTTCCTCTAACTCAGACAAAGACAAAGGGTTGGGCCCATCCTTCAACTACTCACATTAATTCCTCATTCCCTTCAAGCCTTAGAGATACTGTGGCCGCCCCTCCCTCCCATCCCCACCTTCTTTTCCAAAGGCTGATTTAGAACAGGGTCAGTGAGTCAGACCCACTAAGCTTTGTATCCCTTCCTGCCACATACAAGGCATCCGGTCATGGGTGAGCTGCTGGGCCTCCCTGAACTTCACTTCTCATCGAATAAACGGGATGGTACTGGTGACTGCACTGGGCAGAGCTGTCCTCGCATTGGAGATGATGGACCTGAGGCCACCCCGCAGCACACACAGGCCTCTGCTTCCTTCCAAGGCTCCCATCGTTCCATAGTATCACCTTGGGCACTTCTCCAAGTTGGCAACTCTGGAGGGACCAGGGCTCCCCCAAAACCAAAATAAGGGCAGTGACCTTCACAGCGACTCTACCTGACAGGGCCAAGAGAGTGGGTTCACATGTAAATGACGTGTCTCCCAGGGAATTCCCCAGGTCGGGGAGGGGAGGATCCAGCCTACCTGGCTCTGCCCACAGATGATACCTGGCTCAGGTGACCTCTGCCAAGGGAGGACAGAGGTCCTTGACAGGGGTCTGGGCAGTCCTGCGAGGACAGGGGCTCGGGCTGGGCAGAGAGGCAGGGGAGCCCTAGGTTGTTTATGGGAAGCCCAAGGGATCTTGTTGGGAACAGGGAAGGGATTGGGATTTGGGAACAGGACTAAGAGCAGTTAATAGAAGGGACAGGGAGGAGCTAGAAACCCAGGGCCTAGTGTCCTGAGGAAACCAGTCAGGGAAAGGATGAAGGCTCCGTGGGCACCTCTGGCTGTGCCCCAGTTGCCCCCCACTTTGTGTGTGTGTGGTTTTTTTTTTTTTTGAGACTCACTCTGTTGCCCAGGCTGGAGTGCAGTGGTACGATTTCAGCTCACGGTAACCTCCGACCCCCGGGCTCAAGTGATCCACCTCAGTCTCCCGAGTAGCTGGAACTACAGGCATGCACCACCACACCTAGCTAATTTTTTGTACTTTTTGTAGAGATGAGGTTTCACTATGTTGCCCAGGCTGGTTTTGAACTCCTGGAGTCAAGTGATCCAACTGCCTCAGCCTCCCAAAGTGCTGGGATTATAGGTGTAAGCCACCATGCCTGGCCTGCCCCTTACTTTGGTACCCTTCCCACCCCCTGGCTATCCCACCTCCAACTCCTACCAGCCTTGTAAGGCTCAGCTTCCCTGCTGGTGAACAAAGTCTCTATCACTTAGGTGGCGACTCCCCTCTTGTTTAGGGTTCAGAACAGCTCCAGGTCCCTGTTAGAGGGAGTGCATATGGCCTCCCTGAAACAAGGTACCCACCTGAGCACAGGAGGTTGGGCTCAGCCCCAGGGCTGCCTTCCTGCAAACATACGCACAGCAACCCTGAATCATGGCTGCACTCAGGACAGAGGGCAGGACGGGGAACAGCCCCTGGGTGGTCTGGGAATTCCAAGACCAGTCCTCCCCAGCTATTCTAGGACCCTAGCTATCCCTCTTCAGATTCAAACTAGGAGGCTGACCAAAGCCAGGCAGCCACTGGGGCCTCCGGAGCATAGCATCCAGCCTACCGGGCCCCGCCCACATCTGATACCTGGCTCAGGTGACCTCTGCCAAGGGAGGAGAGAACAATGAACTCTTTTGACAGGGGGGGCTGGGAAAGGAGAGCAAAGACGCAGAAGCCGCCAGACTGCAACATTAGCCTGGAGTGGGAGAGAAGGCCCCTCCCAGGTCTCTCCCGGCTCTGGGACTCCTTTCCAGGTCCCGGAAGGGGAGGGAGTGGGCAAAGTCTGGTTGTCAGAGACAGCGGGGCCTTCATCCTGCCTGCAGCCAGAGAGGACCCAGCCCAAGGGCTAGGACCGGAGGAGTCCCTGGCACTCCTCAGGGGGTTGGAGGGAGGGAGTGGCGGAGACCAGACCCTCGGAGGCTGCCCAGGGCCGTGGGGGAGCACGCCCGCCTGGCTGGGCCACTCTGCCCGATACTGGCTGGGTGTGGCCAGCTCAGATTCCTGGCAGTGGCAGCAGCCTGGCCCTCCCTGTGTGGCTGCTGTCACCTGACACCAGGGGCCCAGCCATGCAAAAGCCAATACAGAACAACCTGGCCCTCCGCAGGGGCTGCTGGCTCAGGAACGCACTGTTTGTTCAGGGCCTAAGGGGACAGGGGAGGATGGGCACAGGTAGGGAAGGCCCAGGCAGGTGCTTCTGTGGCAGCCGGGCCAGCACAGCAGCCTGCTTGCCCTGATGGGTGTGGCTGCTTGGGGTGTGCCTGGGTTTGGCCGAGGGGAGGACCTGGCTGTGAGCAGTTGTCTAGGAACGGGTTTTACCTTGACTTCTCCAGCAGCACTTCCTCCCTCCTGAGGTCCCATGGTTCCTTCCCTCGGTCCTCAGTGGCCCTGTCCTGGTGCTGCAGCTGACTTGTCTGTCTGTCCATCTCTCCAATGGGCTTGAGGGCCCACCATATATAGCAAACAGTTACTTCACTGGCGAAGTAACTGTGGTGTGAAGAGAGGTGAAGCCACCGCTCTGAGGCCACACAGCCAAACGGCAGGTGGAACCAGGACGTCCTCACCCCAGCCAGTGCCCCACCAAGATATGCTCCAGCTGTGCAAGCCCTGCAGACCTCAGTCTCCTCCCCTGCAGAATGGGAGCAACACCCATCCTGAGGTGTTGTGAGCATGACACCACGACAAGGCAAGTCCTGGTGAGGCGTCGACCTGTGTCAGGCACCCGTTCGAAGCAATTACACTCCCTTAGGATCATTATGATGCTGTTGGAGCTCAGGACATACCAACCCAAAACACCACTACAGGAGACCAGAATGTGCTACCCCAAAATAAACTTCTTTGGCTTTTTTTTTTTTTTTTTTTTTTTTTGAGACAGAATCTCGCTCTGTCACCCAGGCTGGAGTGCAGTGGCACGATCTCAGCTCACTGCAACTTCCGCCTCCTGGGTTCAAGTGATTCTCCTGCCTCACCCTCTCAAGTAGCTCGGATTACAGGCCTACGCCACCATGCCCAGCTAATTTTTGCATTTTTGGTAGAGACAGCGTTTCGCCATGTTAGCCAGGCGGATCTCGAACTCCTGATCTCAGGTGATCCACCTGCCTCAGCCTCCCAAAGTGCTGAGATTACAGGCGTGACACACGGCGCCCGGCCATTTCTTTGGCGTACTTTGAGCTGGTTATTCTCAGAAAGTGCAGACATGGGAGTAGCTCTGAAAAGCTGTCCTTTAGCTGGGTGTGGTGGTGCATGTCTGTAATCCCAGCTACACGGGAGGCTGAGGCTGGAGAATCACTTGAACCCAGGAGGCAGAGGTTGCGGTGAGCTGACATCGCACCATTGCACTCCAGCCTGGACAACAAGAGCGAAACTCTGTCTCAAATTAAAAAAAAAAAAAAAAGGAAAAGAAAAGAAAAGCTGTCCTTTTGTAAAAAAAATTTACATCCACAAAGGAAACCTACATTAGTCAAGTATAGGCTGAATATCCCTCATCTAACATGACTGGGACTAGAGTGTTTTAGATTTCAGAATCTTTTGGATTTTGGAATATTTACATTATATTTATCAGTCAAGCATCCCAAATCCAAAATTTCAAAATCTGCAACGCTCCAATGAGCACTCCCTTTCAGTGTCATGTTGGCACTTCAAAAACTCAGATTTTGGAGCATTTCGGATTTCAGATTTTCTGATCATGTATGCTCAGCCCATATCTGTATCAGGAAGAAGGCTTCTCCAAGTCAACTTTTATTACCAAGAGACCTTCTCTCCATAACAAGACAACCTTCAGTCACCATACACTTCCTCCCCTCCCCTTCCTATAACCTGGTCACACCCCACCCCAGTCTTTTTTTTTTTTTTTTTTTTGAAGACGGAGTCTTGCTCTGTCGCCCAAGCTGGAGTGCAGTGGCTGGATCTCAGCTCACTGCAACCTCCGCCTCCCGGGTTCACGCCATTCTCCTGCCTCAGCCTCCCGAGTAGCTGGGACCACAGGCGCCCGCCACCTCGCCCGGCTAGTTTTTTGTATTTTTAGTAGAGACGGGGTTTCACCGTGTTAGTCAGGATGGTCTCGATCTCCTGACCTTGTGATCCGCCCGTCTCGGCCTCCCAAAGTGCTGGGATTACAGGCTTGAGCCACCGCGCCCGGCCTTTTTTTTTTTGACACAGGGTCTCACTCTGTCACCCAGGCTAGAGTGCAGTGGGGTGATCTCGGCTCACTACAACCTCCACCTCCGGGGTTCAACTGAGTCTCCTGCCCCAGCTTCCCTCGTAGCTGGAACTACAGGTGTGGGCCACCATATCCAGCTGATTTTTATATTTTTAGTAGAGAGGGGGTTTCGCTATGTTGGCCAGCCTGGTCTCTAACTCCCGACCTCACGTGATCCACCCCCACCTCAGCCTCCGAAAGTGCTGGGATTATAGGCGTGAGCCACTGCGCCCGGCCTCCTGTCAATTTAATTCATAGCCCAACCAAAGAACCTAGAAGGCTGGAGGGAAGCCAGTTTTTGCTCCCCTACAATGCCCATTTTACAGATGAGGAAACGAAAGAGCAGACAGGCTAAGTAATGCGTCCATTGTGTCCACTGTGTCTTACACAGCGAGGAAGCAACAGACCCAGCATCTAGACCCAGGCCATCTGGCTGCAAAGTCCCTGCCCCTAACCACTACCTGGCCCCTCGGATGCCTGGCACATAGCCTTCAGTGAACTGGAGTTACCACTCTGACAGCCAGCCCCTGGCAGAGTTCAGAGACTGTTTGCAATCACAGATCCTCTGCAGGTACTGAAGCCAAAGAAACAGGACGTCTCCCTCTCAGGGCCCCCCAGGCGATGTCCTTGCTCTCTTTGAGGCATTGGGCTTGGTGTGGGTGTAAAGGAATCGAGCCAGAAGGTGTTGGAGGAAAAGGCCAGAACTGGTTCAGAAGCCAGTGTCTACAAGCCACCTGGGATCGAGCTGTGACGGCGCCACTGTCCCAGCTGTCATAGCACCCAGCAGACTGGCCTTCCAGGACCATTGGAAGAGATGACCTGAGTAGCCAGGCATGAACGCTGTCTGGGGCCTGACCCTCACCTACGCCAACAGCCCACTTGCCGCTCCAGGCTCCAGCCCCGGGTATCCCACCGTCTGCTGGACCTGTCCCAAGGCTCCTCCAACTCAACCTCAAGCCACATGACACCCACCATAGCACGGTGCTGCTGGACACTGCGGCCGCCAGCCAGGCGTGGCCTTCGATTCACGCAGGAACTCTTGTAGTCCTCACACCAACTATATGGATGGAGGGGCTCTGATTATCATTATCTCAGAGGCACGTGACCTACTCAAGGTCACACAGCTGGTGAGCCAGGCAGTCGGCACCACTCACCTCCGGGCAAGCTACCTCTCCGTAAATGGAGAGCACTGTTGCAATTGTGTCCAAATCAAAACGATCAAAATATATTACTTTTCCTCAAATCTGCTCTTCACTACTCCTGGCCTGAGCTCCCCCTCCCAAGACCTGGCACCACCACCCACCCAGGTCAGAACCTCCACGGCCATCCTGGACAGCCACCTCCCCTCCCCGCCCCCTCTCTTTACTGCCCCATCAGCAGATCTCGGCAATCGGATGCCCTGAACAGTTCTCTATTCCATGGGTCTGAAACCAGGAGCAATTTTACCCCTCAGGAAACATTCTTGGTTGTCACATCTTGACAGGTGTGTGTGTATGTATGTGCCACTGGCATCTGGTGGGTAGGACCAGGGACACTGCTAAATAATCTGCAATGCACAGGACAGCCTCCACAGCACAGCCAGCCTCAAATACCTGCGAGTGCTGAAGCGGAGAAACCCTGCTTAATCATGCCTTGTCCCCAGTCCCCACCTGCTGGGCTTCCAGCCCCTTCCTTCTGGGCTGTCACCTGTCTAGTCACCGCAATGACTACTAACTACTCTGAGCTTACCTGCTTTGCCCAAAGGGTAAAAACATCTCCAGGTTTATCTTTCCTATATTGTAAATGGGACCACTATTCACTCTCTTGCTCACAAGCCCCTGGGGCGGCAGGGTCAGATCAGGCCCAGATGCCAGCAGCCTCCCTGCCTCACAGCCGGGGCTGGGGAGGGGCAGAGCAGATGGGATCCCAAATCCTCCGGGATCTGGCCTCATCCTCCAATCCCACCCTGCTGGTCCCACCACACTCCCCAAGCCTGGATGAGTCTACCCTGCTCCCGAATTCCCTGGGCTCTCCCCTTCCTCCTCTCCACTCCCAGGGCCCGAAATGTCAAGCCATCAGCCTCCTCCCTCCTGCAGACTGTGAAAGTGGAGGGCAGAGGCCCAATGAGATTCCCACAGCGCTGAGCCTTGGGCCTCAGATCCAGGAAGTGCTCGATGCATGCTCCTTGCATTTGAATGGAAAGAGGAAGGCAGAGCAGGAGACCCAGGAGCCTCCCTCTGCTACCCCCAGGCCTGGGAGTGGAACAGTCAAGTTTGGGGACATCCCTGGGGGATAGGTGAAAGAGGGAGGGACAACTGCTCACTCCAACTCCACCTCAGCCTCACTCAGCTGCACAGACAGAATCTGGGGCAAGGGGGCGAGGGGACAGGGGTGGGGGGTGTTCAGCCCTGTTTGCTGAGCCTGTCAGGTTTCTGCCACCTTTTCAGAGTGAGAGACTGGAGGCAGATGGGGGTCACCCAGCTCCCTTTCATCCCCTGTGGACACTGAAGCTTTGAGACCGAGCATCCATAGGCTACTCCCTCCAGAGCAAGGGTAGAGGCTGTAGGTGTCCTGAGGTCTCCCATTCCCAACACCTGCACCCCCATATCCCAAGGCCCAAAAGCGAGCTGGCGGGAAGCACGTTGGCGTAGGAAAGCCCTAATTCCAGAGGCGAATGTCTTTGTGGCAAAGCTCCACCAGGGACACCAACTCCTCCCACTGGCTAAGAAACCCAGAGGGAAATGGCAGGGCACCTTGGCAGCGCTGACCCATCTCTCCCAACGGGGAGGTCAGGGAGGTCCCTCCAACCCATGACCCACCTCTCCCAACAGGGAGGTCAGGGAGGTCCCATCCAGCCCAGAGCAGCAGCCAGCATTCCTGGGCCACTGTGCCTAGCACTTAAGTTACCTTATCCCACGTACGCCCTTAACAAGCCTACGGTGTGGGCGACAGGCATACAGCCATCCAGCTTCTACGTGGCAAAGTTGGGTTTTCACCTGGGGAGGCTGACTTCTATACTTCTCAAATCAAAAACAAAAATACAACCAAAGAGAATTCCTCATTCTCCACAGGGAGACATCCCTCTTCCAGACTGTCTGGTCTCATATCCACTGCTTCCTTTCGGGGGCAGGGGAGCCCAAATGGAGGCCCCCAACGAAAGCCACATGTCCAGCCCTCAGCATGCTGGGAGGGTCCTGGATCCCCGGGGGAAGAGCATCACAGTGTCCCAGTTCCTGCAGCCCACCTTCCCAGCAGAGGGGCCAAAGCACAAGTGAGAAGGTATTTGTCCCCCAAGGCCCCACACAGCTTGGTGGCCCAGGAGTTTAAGAGCCACACTGCACGCCTCCTAGGCCCAGGCCGGTCCTGACCTTCTCAGGCCCCAGGCTCCTGAAGGGAAGCTCCACAGGGCTTCTGGTCTCCGGGGTGCAGGTTTGGGATTGGGGTAGTCCGAGGTCAACTCTGGCTCATTCTCCTGGGCACCTCTCCCCACTCACCCTGGCCAGAGCCAGTAGGAATCAAGTGTTCAGCCTGCAGGGGAGCTGCATTTTCCTTCAGGGGCAATTTGAGAAGGGAGAAACAGCTATGGCCTGTGACTCCAGGGCCCCAAGGGAACTGGAACATTATCACCCCTGCAGACTGCAGCCTTTCATCTCACGCATCCCTAAGCCTCCATGACAATCCTGTGCTGAGGTAGGCAGGGCAGATCGTTTTATTCCCATGATACAGGTAGGGAAACTGAGGCTCGATGAGGTGGGGTGACTTGCAGATGTCACACAGCCAGTGAAAGCCTTGGGATGAGAAGTCCCAACTCGTGAGGGCAACCTATTCCTCTTTCCTGTAAAAGCCCTTTAACCAGGCCCCATTGCCAAAGTCTGAGTCCCAAGAGGCACTGCAGGCAGCCATATAAGAGCTGTACCTTAACCCAGGTAAGAGATGCCTCGGCCCCAGCCTAAGCCACCCGGCCCAAAACCTGGGGGTCATCTTCCCTGCTCTCCCTAACTTACCTTGTTAAACTGGAACAGGTCCCGCTTGAGCCTCTCCCGCACAGGGTCGTGCCCTGGCCTCAGGAACCGCCTCATTTTGCTTAGTCTGCAGCCCCCACTGGAGACCTGGAGAAACAGAAGGAGTTGCAGGGGCCTGTCCTGGCACTCAGGTATTGATTAGGCCCGGACCAAACAGGTGGAGCGGGGCCTCTCTCAGAGTCCAGTAGGCAGCCACCGTGGGGCCAGGCGCCAGGCCAGCTTCACAGTGACCGCCCATGCACCCTGGCTTCCCCACGCTCAGATCTAGAGGCCGGCCCACCTCAGGGCTGAAGGCTCTCACCACCTGTGGCCTTATAATGGGGGCAGGAAAAGCTGGGGGAGGAAGCCATTTAGCCTGGCTTTATAAGCACAAGAAGGGCCGGCGGGCCCTGAGGTTAATTAGCTTAATTGTTAACCTGTTTTCCGAGAAACCATGAAACTCCAGCTAAGCAGAAAGGGAAACTTCGCAAGCCTCTTCCTCTAAAGTCTTTTGGAAGGTAGAAACACCAAGGCTATCCTTCCCAGATCAGAGCCCAAGTCGGGGCAGGGGTGAGGCCTGTAGTGACTCCAGGCCAGGGCACCAGGCAAATGCTTCCTCCTTCTGACCTCAGGGAAGGCTGTCCAGGGACCCTCGGCCTCAGCCCCTCCAACCAGTCACAGCTACGAGGAACTCGAGTGGGCACGAGTGGCACAGGGCACTCAGTCGGGGGTGCTGACCCCTGCCACCGCGCCCGGGGTCTCTGCCGGTCCTGTCACCTCTCTCTGGCTAGCCCCAGTCCAGCTTCCCTGTGCTTTCATGGGGTGTGCTCAGAAAGGTTCTCTTTCCCATGGGCCCAAGTGGAGAATAATCAGGAGAAATCTGCTCCCAATAAAGAAACCAGCTCAAGGGCCCCAAACTCTCCGCCCACCATAGAATCCATTCCCAGCCCAAGGGGAAACTATTTCTGGATTATCCTTGGGGGAAGGGGAAGGAGCCTCTGTGCTCCAGCTTCTGGCTTCCAGTAGCTCAGCCTCCTGCTGACCACAGGACAGCAAGGCCCGTCCTTGGGAAACACAGACAAGGCCCACCCTGGGCACAGCTCCGTCCACTGCCAGCAGGATGGGGGAAGGAAGCAGATTCAGGTCCCACCCTGGAGGCACATACTCCAGGCAGGGACAGGTAGAGACAGGGCAGCCCAGTGTTGAATGCTCGGACTGCAGGAGGGAGAGGGAACACCTGGCCCGAAGTGGGAAGGGCAGGTCATATTTGAGAAGAAGGCATCTAAGCTGAGGTTTGAAGGAATTCTGGTTCTTGGGAGGTGGCAAAAATTAACCATCAGATCAGGACTTTGCATATGATAGGATCCCATGTGATCTGGGCAGGGTGGGAGAAGGTAGGTAATGTGGGTGGCAGAGTTGGGGGTGTCTTCGGGCAGAGGAACCGAGGGCTTGCTATGCTGGGAGGGTGACCTGATTTTGCAAAATCACACTGTGAAAAAGAGGCAGTATTGTAACCCCAGCACTTTGGGAGGCCGAGGCAGGTGGATCACATGAGGTCAAGAGTTTGAGACCAGCCTGGCCAACATGGTGAACCCTTGTCTCTACTAAAAATGCAAAAGTTAGCCAGGTGTGGTGATGGACGCCTGTAATCCCAGCTATTTGGGAGGCTTAGGCAGGAGAATTGCTAGAACCCAAGAGGCGGAGGTTGCAGTGAGCCAAGATCAGGCCATTGCACTCCAGCCTGGGCAACAGAGGAAAAACAACGCCTCAGGAAAAAAAAAAAAAAAAAAAGGCAGAGCCACATCCCCCTTGAGTCAAAGGATCTGCAGGGTCAGTTACCTCAAAAACGAACACCAGGAACCAGCCCCCAGAGCGTTGTCACCTTCTGGGGAAAGTGAAAAAGAGGGTCAGTCCAGGACGTTCCTGCCTTCACATTTTGGAGGAGTCAGACCAGAGGTGGGGCTCCCACTTTGCTGGGGAAGGGCAGGTGGCCGGAAATTCCCAGGGCCCACTTGATCCAAGGTCCCAAGGCAGTTCAGAGAACAGGCACCAGAAAGCCCCGAGGGCTTCTGGAATGGAAGTGAGGGGACACCGGATCTGCCGGCCCAGCGTTCCAGCCTGGGGGAGGGCAGCTCACGCTCATAAACCAGTTGGACTCCTGGAGGGCTCACACCCCCACCCGGGGCCCAGGCCAAGGTCACTGGGTCAGAAGTCAGAGGAAGCTTGGTGGGGACTCCCTGGAGAGCGACCACAGCCTGCAGACTCCAGGGAGGGTAAAGAGGGCACAGGGCCATTCATGCCAAAGACTCCACACAGGCTTAAAGGTGACAAGGCAGAACTGGGGGCTGGGAGGAGGTGCCGGCAGGAAGGAGGAAGACAGGGTATACCAAAGGCATCAGGAGGACCCCACCGGGTCAGGAGGGCACAGACACCGAGCACCACCCACCCACCCACCCAAATGCTCCCTGGAGCACCTGCCATGCAGCAGGGAGTGAGTGTACCAGACCCTCTGCATCCTATTCCGTTTAAAACATTTTGCTCTAATCCCAGCGCTTTGGGAGGCCGAGGCAGGAGGATCACGAGGTCAGGAGATGGAGACCATCCTGGCCAACACGGTGAAACCCCGTCTCTACTAAAAATATAAAAAAAAAAATTAGCTGGGCGCGGTGGTGGGCACCCAGCTACTCGGGAGGCTGAGGCAGGAGAATGGTGTGAACCCGGGAGGCAGAGCTTGCAGTGAGCCAAGCTCACACCACTGCACTCCAGCCTGGGTGAAAGAGCGAGACTTCCGTCTGAAAAAAAAAAAAAAAACAAAAAACAAAAAACATTTTGCTCAAGTAATCTGTGACCATTGTAGAAAAAGCAAATACAGAGGAGAAAATCCTCCCTAAACCCCAGCACCCAGCGAGCCACAGTCATGGGCCACTGAATGTCCTGACCACCTCCTTTCCTTGGCACTGAGTGAGTTTGTGAGCATGGCGCCCCTCACACCACCCTGATCCGGGAAGCCGTCTGAAAGGTAAGCGGAACGTCCCCACTAGACAGGCAAGAAAACAGACCACAGCAGCAAAACACCGTGTCCAACGTCACCAAATAGGAAGCGGCAGAACTCGGACTGGACCCCAAGTCAGAAGGGCTCTGGGTAGCAGTGAAGGATGGATAATACAGAACAAAGGATGCCCAACGACACCCCTGAAGTTAAAAGGCAGGGACATGCGCAGACATGCTCCCAGATGTTGGCCGCTCAGAGCCCAACCAGCAGTCTGGGGCCTGGTGACTGGTCACTGCTGACAGGGTGCTGGCGAGGTCTGGCTGGGCAGAGCTGGTGGCCTTGTATGGACCTGCTGCTCTTCCCACATGGGGCTGGGACCTCATGGGCGTGGGGTGATGGAGCCAGGAGGACCAAGGCAGGGTGGGCATGGCATCCCCTCACTCCAATCAACCTACTGCCCAGGTCAAGGCATGGAAAAGCACCACGCTTCCTTGAAGAGGCGGCTGGTCTGGGCCTGGTGGCGCTCACCTCCAGGTGGCTCCTCAGCTCTCCACCCCAGACAAGCAGGTTCTCTGCAGAGAAACGTCAGGAAGCCAGGCCTAGAGCTGCCTGGTAAGAACAGATCCTACCTACTCAGCCCACTCCTAGAGGGAGCCAGGGGTTGTAGGGTTGTGAGGGAAAGAGCCCTGGGCTAGGGGCCAACAGGCCAGGGCTCGCCATCACAGCACAGCACAGCTCCCCCGAGCCGCATGGCCTCCAGAGACAGCTCCTCTGTAAAGGTGGATGGCACTCCCTCCCACAAGAATCGCGTAGAAGGAGCAGGAGCTTGGTATGGAGCAGACACTGTCCTAGGACAGGGATACAGCAGTGACAGGGAAGCAACAGACACTTCATGGGACACAAATCAGAAAATGGGATGATTTCCAGACAGCCGCGGTAATTCACACCTGTAATCCCAGCACTCTGGGAGGCCAAGGCGGGCGGATCACTTGAGGTCAGGAGTTCGAGATCAGCCTGACCAACATGGTGAAACCCTGCCTCTACTGAAAATACAAAAATTAGCTGAGCGTGGTGGGGCACACCTGTAGTTCCAGCTACGCAGGAGGCTGAGGCAGGAGAATCACTTGAACCTGGGAGGTGGGTTACAGTGAGCTGAGATCGTACCACTGCACTCCAGTCTGGGTGACGGAGTGAGACTCTGTATGAAAAAAAAAGTAACCAGAAAATGGGATGATTTCTGACAGAGGTTAGACCTATCTCTGATTAAAAAAAAAAAAAGATGGACTGGGCACAGTGGCTCACTCCTATAATCTCAGCACTTTGGGAGGCCAAGGTGGGAGGATCTCTTGGGCCTAGGAGTTGGAGACCAGCCTGGGCAACATAGTGAGACCGTGTCTCTAAAAAAAAAAGGAAAGGAGATTTTTTCAAATTTACATGGAACAATAAAAATTTTGAAAAGAAAGGAGGGCTGGGCACAGTGGTTCATGTCTGTAATCCAAACACTTTGGGAGGCTGCGGTGGGAGGATCACTTGAGCTCAGGAGTTCAAGACCAGCCAGGGAAACATAGGGAGACCCTATCTCTACAAATAATAAAAACAAAATTAGCTGGGCATGGTGGCATGCACCTGTGGTCCCAGCTACTCAGGACACTGAGGTGGAAGGACTGCCTGAGCCTGGGAGGTTGAGGCTGCAGCGAGCTATGATCACACCACTGCACTCAAGCCTAGATGACAGAGTGAAACTCTGTCTCAAAACAAACAAACAAAAAGCATTAGCCAGGCACAGTGGCAAGCACCTGTGGTCCCAGCTACTTGGGAGGCTGAGGCAGGAAGATCAGTGGAGCCCAGGAGTTCGAGGCTGCAGTGAGATATGACTGCACTCCAGCCTGGGCCACAGAGCTAGACTCTGTTTCTAAAAAAAAAAAAAAAAAGAACCGAAAGAAAGAAAAAAAAGGGTATGTGAAGATTCAGCGATCCAGCAACTAGGCTTTGGCGGCTGAGAGGTCTCAGTGACCATTCCTTTGTCAGAGCCTGTGCGTTCCCTGGCGTTCCCTGTTCCTACTGCCTGGGTCACTTTCCTCCAGATACCTTCATGTCCTACCCTACCTGAAGCTGCAATCTCCTGGGACGTTCTCTCTCCTTCCCTGCGTCGCTTTTCTCCTTGGACCTGGCCACGCTTGGAAACACTGAATAGTTTACTTATTAATCATGTTGATTACCTGTGTAATCCTCCACAAGCAGTAGCTTTCTTTTTCCTATTCAAGGCCTTTTGTCCTTTTATTCACTGCTGTATCCGAGTGCACACAGCGAGGGCTCACTCGTTATCTGTTGAATGAATGAATGAACAGAGGAAGGAGGGGAGGTCTCCACCGAGACTGACTGGTGGGAAGGGGCCAGCCACAGACAACTTGGGGCACAGTGCATTAGGCAGAAGGAACAACAGCTGCAAAGCTTCAAGATGAGAGAGGCTTGCATGTTTCAGGATGAAGACAAGTGGGGGGCCCAATGCAGAGATCTATGTAGATGACACGAGAGAGATGACAAAGTGGGCCTCCTGAGCTGTCCCAGGCAGGGACCTGATGGGGCCTGCCCTCTGCCCCCGTTCCCTCCTCCATGTCCCTGGCCGCCTTGGCCCTGCGCTGGCTGCTCCATCTATTCAGCCCTACCCTGGCCATGCTCTGTCTGAAATACCTTCTTGCCCGCTCAATCAGCCCAGACCCCTTCCATACTGGGCACAGAGGCTCATGCCTGTAATCCTAGCACTCTGGGAGGCCAAGGCAGGCAAATTACTTGAGGCCAGGAGTTTGAGATCAGCTTGGCCAACACAGCGAAACCTCATCTCTACTAAAAAGACACAAAATTAGCCAGGCGTGGTGACGGACGCCGTGTGGTCCCAGTTACTCAGGAGGCTGAGGCAGGAGAATCGCTTGAACCCAGGAGGCGGAGGCTGTAGTGAACAAAGATTGTACCACTGCACTACAGCCCGGGCAACAGAGAGAGACTGTCTCAAAAAAAAAAAAAAAAGTCACCTTCGAAAAAACCTTCCCATCTGAACCCATCCTGACCATTCTCAGAGTCCTGGGAGGCTGTCCCTGTCCACTGTGGTTTTCAGGGATTTTTTGTTTTGTTTTTGGAGACGGAGTCTCGCTCTGTCCTCCAGGCTGGAGTGCAGTGGTATGATCTTGGCTCACTGCAACTATGTCTCCCAAGTTCAAGCAATTCTCCTGCCTCAGCCTCCCGAGTAGCTGGGATTATGGGATTACAGGTGTCCACCACCACGCCCGGCTAATTTTTTTGTATTTTTAGTAGAGCCGGGGTTTTACCATGTTGGCCAGGCTGGTCTCAAACTCCTGACCTCAAGTGATCCGCCCGCCTTGGCCCCCAAAGTGCTGGGATTATAGGCATGAGCCACTGCACCCAGCCTGGGATCATTTTATCCTAACGGGTAAAGGGACCATTTTATCTCAGAGTCCTGAGAAGGGTCAAGATGGGTTCAGATGGGGAAGAAACACACCTTAGGATAAAATGCACCGTTAAAACCGCGGCGGTCAGGGACAGCCTCCCAGCCTCATGCATGTCTCCTGGCCTTGATGTGCTGTTTATGAAACTGTCAGAAAAACTCAGAAGCAACCTAAATGGCCCACAACAGGGGACAGGTGAAGTGTGCTCAGGCCTATGACAAAAGGCTTGCAGTCATTAAAAGGAACAAAAGGGCCAGGTGCTGTGGCTCACGTCTGTAATCCCAGCACTCTGGGAGGCCGAGGTGGGTGGATCACTTGAGGTCAGGAGTTTGAGAGCAGCCTGGCCAACATGGCAAAACCCCGTCTCTACTAAAAAAAAATTAGCCGGGCATGGTGGTAGGTGCCTGTAACCCCAGCTGCTCGGAGGGCTGAGGCAGGAGAATTGCTTGAACTTGGGAGGTGGAGGGTGCAGTGAGCCCAGATCATGCTACTGCACTCCAGCCTGGGTAACAGAGCGAGACTCCATCTCAATAAATAAATAAATAAATAGACAAAAGACCATTTCATGGCATGGGACTATATGTACAAAGAATCCAAGAATCAGGCAGAATCTATTAAAAATACCTATGTTTGACAATGTACTTGGAAGGGTTATGGGATTAGTGGTGATTCTTTTTTCTCCTTTTTGTTTATCTGCCTCCTAGGCAGGGTGGATAAGAGGATCAAACGAGAGAAGGGATGAGGCCCCAGGCATGGTCAGGCGGGAGGGTGGGTCCAGCCCGTCCTGCTGGTGGAATGTTCCTGTGCTCATCAGGGGTGGGCTCCTCTCCAGCCACCGCAACCTGAGTAGGGAGAGGTACCCCCTAGAGACACCCAATAGTTAAGACAGGCCCGGAAGGCCGGGAGACAGGCCGGTGGGACTAGCTGTGCGATCGTGGGCTTCAGGGTCCTGAGTAGAAAGGACTTTTCTATTCCATCGTCCCAAGGCTTTAAAGCGGGGCCAGAGAGCGGGCTTGGCAAACTCTAAGGTGCTGTGAACTTAAGTGACACACCTGGGAGGAACGTGGAGAAGAGACAAGTTCAGGAGCCACAAGTCCTCGAGTCTAACACCAGAAACGGTCTAGGGCAGTCACTGGAGTTGCCACCTAGCCGGAGTGCCACCTCTGAGATGAGACTTCTTAGGAAAACCTTCCCCACCCCACTAACTTGTAAAGGCCATCCAACCTCAGTCTCCACTCCAGCCTGTCACCAGACCAGCCTCTGAGCCACCCTCCCTGTTCTGCCCTGCTCTGTTCCCTTGTGGCGGGCGCCAGGGTTTAGAGCCGGGCTGCATGAGGTTTGCTGCCTTGTGGCTGGTTCCCATCCACTTTCTACCCAAGCCTGTGCCTTGTATGTGGAACCAGCCTGAGAGCTCCCTGCGGGCAGCTGATTGGCCAGTCTCCCCCCGTCCTCACTGTTCCACTCCCCCACCTCTGCAGCTGGCCAGCAAAACTTTTCTGGGTCTAGGACAGGTGTTCACACACCCGGACACCCACCTGCAAAGGACAGGAGCGCTCTCCACGTGGTGAGAGGCCAGAAAATCCACACCCTGGCCCGCCTTCCATCTCAAGAGCTCGGGAAAGAGACCAGTGGAGGCAGAGGGAGAATAACTGCACAGGGCTGGTCTTGCCTGGGGCCCCCCTTGCTCTAAGCGGCAGATGTGATTGTGCCCCAGAGAGGAGAGGGGATTCCCAGGTCAGACTGCCTCTCCCGCCCTGTCACTGTTTGGGGCACCTGGGCTAATTTGTCCCTGTGAGACCAAGGCTTGGCCAAGCCGAGCCAGCCCTCTGGCCTGGAGATGTGGGAGGGGCCAGCCCTCAAGAAGCTCCCTCCATAGCTCGGGAAGTTCCATTGATCTCATTGATCTGCTGGGAGAGTCCACACCCAGCGGCAGGACTCCAGACCCAGCCCAAACCAGAGACGGCCACGGGCCGCACCCAGTGCCAGCTGCCTGCTCTCAGGGCGTGCCGCCTGACGTCCCATGCTCTCCTCTCCGCTCGTGCTCCCCACAGCCGGCTGCTGATTAAGAAGCTGCCTTCCCCTCTGCAACATCCTGTGTGAGGCCTGAGTGTGGCTGCGGCCTCCTGTTTGACGGATGTGAATCCGCCCCTGCACCTCCTACTCTGATGGTAGTGGTGGGTAGGGATCTAAACCACAGAGGCAGCTGCTGACCCCTGCGGCATCTGTGCCAACTCAGATGCCTGTGGCCGCTTTGCAAGTGCCCATGTAGTCCTGGGAAGCCCAATCTCCCAGAAGTACTAGGCAGGTCCCTGGCCAGCAGCTTAGCAACCAAACCTTGGCTGAAGGGCAGTTCCGTGGAGTGGGATCTAGGGGAACACAAACCAGAGGGAATGGGGGCATGACCAGAGGACTGTCGTCCCCGCTGCTGTTAAGTAGTAAAAGGTATTGAGAGCTAGCTATGGTTGGATGTGACTTTAACACTTTACATCCATCTCATTTAATTCTTCCAATTACTTATGAAGTGATCGATTAGGAGTGGCCCCAAGCTCAAACAGTTAATAAGAGTCCAAGTCCTTTGCCAAGCTCAGTGGCTTATGCCTGTAATCCCAGCACTTTGGGAGGTCGAGGCAGGAGGATCTAGGACCTAGGAGTTCGAGACCAGCCTGGGCAACTTAGGGAGACCTTGTTTCAGCAAAAACCTTAAAAATTAGCCAGCCATGGTGGCTCACACTTGTAGTCCCAGCTACTCAGGAGGCTGAGGTGGGAAGATCACTTGAGCCCAGGAGGTTGAGGCTGCAGTGAGCTATGATGGCACCACTGTGCTCCAGCCTGGGTGACAGAGCAACACCCTTTCTAAGAAAAAAAAAAATCCAAGTCCCAATTTGCATTCCAATCTGACTCCAGAATCCTCTGCTCAAGTCAGGCCTCTCCCCCAGGACAAAGGGGCTGCCTGTTCACAGACTGGATGGGCCCCATTTGGGATCAGCCTCCATCGCCCCCACCATCTATCCTATGGAACCACAACCACCACACAACCCCAAGAGGATCCTCCCGCCATGCCTAGACTCCTCCTGAAGTTTCCTTTCTGTTGCCCCCCCGGGCCTGTGAGATGGGGTGGAAGGTGGGCATGCACCCCCATTCTGGGGGCCTTAGCCCCCTTTCACAATCTAACACCAGACTCTCTCTCCAGGGAAGTGACTGGCAGAAAGTCAAGTCCCAGGAAATGCAAAACCATTCTGGGGAGAAGATGAACCACCTGCCTGGGGCTGGCGTGGGCAGGCCACCCAGCCCATCCAATCAGACCCCTTTCTAGGGCCTCCTACCTGCCCTAAAACTGGAACAGCTGTCCCCAGAAGCTTCCAGATGTCAGCTCCAGGAGGTAGGGATCGTGCTGGCCTCATCCATGGCTGCATCCCCAGTGCCTCGTGGGAGGGACTGGAATTTTATTTGAACAGCTCCCTCACTTCCTTCAAGGCTTTGCTCAAATGTCACCTTCTGGCAGAGGCCCACTCTAACCACCTGTTAAAGTTGTAACCTGCCCCCTACCACGCGGGTTCGCAATTGTTGCTTTAGTTCTTTTTACCCTATAGCCCGTATCGCCTTTTAACACATAATTTATTAGTTACTTTTACTTTCTGTCACTCAGGCTTCTCACCCTTTAGAAATAATTTTCCATGATGGCTGACATCTTTGCTTTGTTTAAGGATCACATCCAACATGTAGAACCATACAACAGGCATCAGAAAATACTTGAACAGGCCGGGCGCGGTGGCTCACGCCTGTAATCCCAGCACTTTGGGAGGCCCAGGCAGGCGGATCACAAGGTCAGGAGATTGAGACCATCCTGGCTAACACAGTGAAACCCCACCTCTACTAAAAATACAAGAAATTAGCCGGGTGTGGTGGTGGGTGCCTGTAGTCACAGTTACTTGGGAGGCTGAGGCAGGAGAATGGCGTGAACCCGGGAGGCGGAGCTTGCAGTGAGCCAAGATCGCACCACTACACTCCAGCCCGGGCGACAGAGCGAGACTCCGTCTCAAAAAAAAAAAAAGAAAAAGAAAATACTTGAATGAATTAACAAAGAGTTAGGACTGACTAGGGATTAACCAGGAAAGGTACCTGCCAAACACTGACCCCACGAAACACTGAGTTAGGACCCCACAGGGTTCTCAGGGAACTTCCCTCCCCTGTCCTCAAGTCTCCAGCCAAGGCCAGGGCCCTTGGACGTCAAGACTGACATCCTGTTCAGAACACCCTTGTGGACCCTGCCTTTGACCAAAGCTCCAGGACCATCAGAGAATTCCAGATTATATTAAATATTATTTACTAGAGGGCCAGGCGCAGTGGCTCACGCCTGTAGTCCCAGCACTCTGGGAGGCCAAGGCAGGTGGATCACACGAGGTCAGGAGTTTGAGACCAGCCTGACCAACATGGTGAAACCCCTTCTCTACTAAAAATACAAATATTAGCCAAGCGTGGTGGTGCATGCCTGTAATCCCAGCTACTCAGGAGGCTGAGGTAGGAGAATTGTTTGAACCCGGGAGGCAGTGGTTGCAGTGAGCTGAGATTGCGCCACTGCACTGAAGCCTGGGTGACAAAGTGAGACTCAGTCTCAAAACAAAAAAATTAGCCGGGCATGGTGGCAGGCGCCTGTAATCCCAGCTACTCAGGAGGCTGAGGCAGGAGCCGAGATCGCGCCACTGCACTCCAGCCTAGGCGACAGAGTGAGTCTCCATCTCAAAACAAACAAACAAACAAAAAATTAGCCGGGCATAGTAGCTGGTGCCTGTAATCCCAGCTACTGGGGAGGCTGAGGCGGGAGAATTACTTGAACCCAGGGAGGTTGCAGTGAGCCGAGATCACGCCATTGCACTCCAGCCTGGGCCACAGAGTGAGACTCTTGTCTCAAAAAAAATAAAATAAAATAAAATAAAATAAAATAAATATATATATATATACACACACACATACACACACACACATATATATATACATCAGATGTCCCTCTCATCAAACTCTGGGAACACTGAGTCAGGTGTCTGAAGAGAAGGCTCCAGTCTCTGCCAGATTCCTGAAGGGTAGAGTCAGGTGCCTTGCAGCCTCCTTGTCCCCACGCCCAGAGCAGCCTCTCCTAGCTCAAGAATTCACTGTGGTTCCTGGGAAGAAGAGTGGGGTGAGTATTCAAAGCCACTGTCCTCTGAGAGGCAGGGCTGGGGGGAAGGCCACCCCAAAGGGACCTAGGCAAAGCCATGGCCATGGGCACAGCGAGTGAGGGTCTCCTTGGAATTCCTAGGGAGCCAGGGCTGGGGAGGGCAAGCACTGCTGGTGGCCCCGCTGGGGGATGCCCGTCTCCTGCCCTGTCCCCAGTTTTCTCCCTGCAAATTGCTCCTGACAGAGGAAAACAGCGTTGCCAAGCAGACCTGGCATGCCTTGCCCCAGGAGGAACCCTGAGAACGATATCACCTAAGAGAGCTAAGAGGGCCTCTCAGAGCTGAGGACTGAGGACAAATGAGTCCAGGCTGCCAGCGCTGCTCAAAGCAGTCAGCCCAGGAGAGAGAACATCGGTCTCTTGGGCCTCCATCCTGGCCCCCAACTCAGGCATCTCAACAGCTGCTTTTGACTCATCTGGAAAGACCAGAAAGAAAGGCCGAATAGCTCCCCGGGGAAACTAAACTCCTTAGATGGCTCCTGCAGGCTCTTGCCAGAGATGCGGAGATCTCCCACAGTGTGGGCAGGGGCTCACGGTCCACCCGGCCCCAGGCAGCACTTCGTCTTCCGAAGGGAGGGTCCTAGGGCCGGGAAGTCCTGGCAGGAGAGGACATCCTTCCCCAAGCAAGGTTGAAAGGGGGCACGATGGCATTCCTAGAAAGTCTCCTTAATGCCAACAGAGCAGCACAGGCCTGTGCTCTCTGCCCTGCCGCCCAACAGGGTGAGGAGGGTGTACCCAGCAAGCAACCCCCAGCTGGAGCACAATGCAGAGCAAGTTTCATCCTCCACTCCCCAACACCCCCACCCCAGGAAAGACTCCCAGGCAACCGGCTCTCACTCCCGGCCCTCCCAAGGAGCAAGGGAAGCATCAAGGGCCACTGGAATGCAAGGTCAGTTTAGGAGAGGCCACACCCTCCACTGCGGCCCTCAACTCCTGAAAAAGGCCCTCGCTGAAAAACTTCTGACCCCTAGAGACTGTTTTTCTTTTTTTGAGTTAGGGTCTCACTCTGTCACCCAGGCTGGAGTGCAGTGGTGCCATCACGGTTCACTGTAGCCTCAAACTCCTGGGCTCAAGTGATCCTCCTGAGATCCCATGTAACTGAGACAACAGGTGCACACCACGATGCCCAGCTAATTTTTTTTTTTTTTTTTTTGAGACTGAGTCTCACTCTGTCGCCCAGGCTGGAGTGCAGTGGTGCGATCTCGGTTCACTGCAAGCTCCGCCTCCCAGATTCACACCATTCTCCTGCTTCAGCCTCCCGAGCAGCTGGGACTACAGGCACCCGCTACCATGCCCAGCTAATTTTTTGTATTTTTAGTAGAGACAGAGTTTCACTGTGCTCGCCAGGATGATCTTGATCTCCTGAACTTGTGATCCGTCTGTCTCAGCCTCCCAAAGTGCTGGGATTAAAGGCGTGAGACACCACGCCCAGCCGATGCCCAGCTAATTTAAAAAAAAAATTTTTGTAGAGATGCGATCTCACTGTTGCCCAGGCTGGTCTTGAACTCCTAGGCTCAAGTGATCCTCCCTCCTCCACCTCCCAAAGCACTGGGATTACAGGCATGACCCAAAATGTCCAGCCAGAGACTTTAAAATATCAGAAATTCATGAGCCGTCAGCTGATTTCCAGAGAAGACAAATTCCCTAAACCCATCAGGCACTTCCAAAAGGTCCAAGTGCCCACCCCAAGGCCTGGGAGTGACCGACGCCTCTTATGCTTCATGGAAGCTGAGTCCACCCTCATTGGGTGCCTGCTGTGTGGCAGGCCACATGTGCTGGTGACCTTTCTCATCTTGTCATGTGTGAAAACAAAGCTCAACATGGGTCAGTGACCACACTAAGGTCACACAGCAAGAACTCGGCAAGGAACGAGTCAAAACTACACCTGATGCCTAGAAAGACACTAAAAATCTTTTCTTTAAATTATTATTATTATTGTTGTTGTTGTTGTTATTATTATTATTTTGAGATGGAGTCTTGCTCTGTCGCCAGGCTGGAGTGCAGAGGTGAGATCTTGGCTCACTGCAACTTCCGCCTCCTGGGTTCCAGCGATTCTCCTGCCTCAGCCTCCCGAGTAGCTAGGATTACAGGCACGCCCCACCACGCCCAGCTAATTTTTGTATTTTTAGTAGAGAGAGGGTTTCACCATGTTGGCCAGGATGGTCTCAATCTCCTGACCTCATGATCCGTCTGCCTTGGCCTCCCAAAGTGCTGGGATTACAGGCGTGAGCATCTGCGCCCAGACTAATTATTTTTTTATTTTTTGTTTTTAAAGAGATGAAGGATAGACGGATGAAGGATGAAGATAAAGGACTGTCAGGGGCCGGGTACAGTGGCTCATGCTATAATCCCAGCACTTTGGGAGGCTGAGGCAGGCATATCACCTGAAGTTAGGAGTTCAAGACCCGCGTGGCCAATATGGTGAAACTCTGTCTCTACAAAAAATACAAAAATACAAAAATTAGCCGGGCATGGTGGTGCCTGCCTGCAATCCCAGCTAATCGGGAGGCTGAGGCAGAAGAACTGCTTGAACCTGGGAGGCTGAGGTTGCCGTGAGCTGAGATCATGCCACTGTGCTCCAGCCTGGGCGACAGAGGAGACTTCGTCTCAAAAGAGGAAAAAAAAGAAAAAGACTGTCAGGCAGGAGGGATAATTTTTTGTTTTTTTTTTTGAGATGGAATTTCACTCTAGTTGCCCAGGCTGGAGTGCAATGACACAATCTTGGCTCACTGCAACCTCCGCCTCGCAGGTTCAAATGATTCTCCTGCCTCAGCCTCCCAGGTAGCTGGGATTACAGGCACCTGCCACAACGCCCAGCCAATTTTTTGTATTTTTAGTAGAGACGAGGTTTCACCATGTTGGCCGGGCTGATCTCGAACTCGACCTCAGGTGATCCACCCGCCTCAGCGTCCCAAAGTGCTGGGATTACAGGCTTGAGCCACCACGCCTAGCCTCTGTTTTTTTTTTTTGAAACGAATTCTCACTCTATTGCCCAGGCTGGAGTGCAATGGCGCGATCTCGGCTCACTGCAACCTCTGCCTCCTGGGTTCAAGTAATCACTACCTCAGCCTCCTGAGTAGCTGGGATTACAGGCGTGTACCACCATGCCCAGCTAATTTTGCATTTTTAAGTAGAGATGAGTTTCACCATGTGGGCAAGGCTAGTCTCGAACTCCTGACCTTATGATCCGCCCGCCTTGGCCTCCCAAAGTGTTAAGTGTTGGGTTTACATGTTAGGCCACGATGCCCGGCCTAATTTTTTGCTCTCTAATTTTACAATTTCTACATTTCCTTTTTCCCACTATGGGCTCCTATTGCCTTTTCTATTTTTTAAATGAACAGCGATCACCTGGGATTATGGGCCATTTTTTTTTTTTTTTTTTTGAGACGGAGTCTCGCTCTGTTGCCCAGGCTGGAGTGCAGAGGGGCGATCTCGTCTCACTGCAAGCTCCGCCTCCCGGACTCATGCCATTCTCCTGCCTCAGTCTCCCGAGTAGCTGGGACTACAGGCACCCGCCACCTCGCCCGGCTAGTTTTTTGTATTTTTAGTGGAGACGGGGTTTCACCGTGTTAGCCAGGATGGTGTCTATCTCCTGACCTCGTGAACCGCCCGTCTCAGCCTCCCAAACTGCTGGGATTACAGGCTTGAGCCACCGCGCCCCGTCTATGGGCCATTTTTTGTTTGTTTGTTTTGAGACGGAGTTTTGCTCTTATTGGTCAGGCTGGAGTGCAATGGCGCGATCTTGGGTCACCACAATCTCCACCTTCCAGGTTCAAGCAATTCTCCTGCCTCAGCTTTCCCATCCCAGTAGCTAGGATTACAGGCATGTGCCACCACGGCCAGCTAATTTTGTTTTTTTTTTTTGTTTTTTTTTTTTGAGACGGAGTCTTGCTGTGTCTCCTGGGCTGGAGTGCAGTGGCCGGATCTCAGCTCACTGCAAGCTCCGCCTCCCGGGTTCACGCCATTCTCCTGCCTCAGCCTCCGGAGTAGCTGGGACTACAGGCGCCCACCACCTCGCCCGGCTAGTTTTTTGTATTTTTTTTAGTAGAGACGGGGTTTCACCGTGTTAGCCAGGATGGTCTCGATCTCCTGACCTTGTGAACAGCCCGTCTCGGCCTCCCAAAGTGCTGGGATTACAGGCTTGAGCCACCGCGCCCGGCCTATTAATTTTGTATATTTAATAGAGACGGGGTTTCTCCATGTTGGTCAGACTGGTCTCAAACTCCTGACTTCAGGCGATCGGCCCACCTCGGCCTTCCAAAGTGCTGGGATTACAGGTGTGAGCCACCACGCCTGGCCTTTTTTTCTTTTAATGTTGTGGTATATTAAAAAGTTATTTATACTAACAGGTCTGGCATGGCAGTTCACACCTGTAATCCCAACACTTTGGGAGGCAGGAGGATCACTTGAGCCCAGGGATTTGAGACCAGCCTGGGCAACATGGCAAAACCCCCTTTCTAAAAAAAATACAAAATTAGTTGTGCATGGTGCTACGCGCTTGTAGTCCCAGCTACTCAGAAGGCTGAGGTGGGAGAATCACTTGAGCCTGGGAGGTCGAGGCTGCAGTGAGCCTCCGTCTCCCGGTGACTGCACCACTGCACTCTAGCTTGGGTGACAGAACAAGACCCTGTCTCAAAAAAAGAAAAAAAAAGTTAGTAACAGCTGGGCACAGTGGCTCAGCTGTAATCCCAACGCTTTGGTGGGAGGGTCACTTGAGTCCAGGAGTTTGAGACTAGCCTGGGTAACATAAGGTGAGATCCCATCTCTACAAATTAAAAAATACATTATTAAAGAAAAAAAGAATTTGGTCAACTTAGTTTAAAAAAAAGAAAAAGAGAAAATAAGTTACTTTTTTTCTCTTTTATTTTTACGAATGTAGTGTCATTTTAATGTAATTAAAAGCATATTAATCTGACACCAAAGGGGAAACTCCATTGCCTCAAGGAAGAATGGGGATGCCAAATGACCCTACACCCCGGAAACCCTGTCCAGGGGTCCCCACAAAGATGGGCCCAGTCTAACTTCAGAGGAAAGGAGTGAACTCTGATTAGAAGCCCAAGAGCTGAGTTTGAGTTCTGTCTGCCACAGCTAGCCACTGTGGGAAGATCGCCTAAGAAAACTAAACCCCAAATCCCAGTTCATAAAATAAAGTTGAGCCATCTCTCCCACAATTCTCCTCGTGCCTCTGCTCACACAGACCCAGACAGTTTTCCTCAAATGCCACTTTATTTTATTTTATTTTTTGAGACAGGGTCTCACTCTGTCCCTAAGCTGGGGTGTGGTGGCGCTACAATGACTCACTGCAACCTCTACCTCCTGGGCTCAGGCAGTCCTCCCACCTCAGGCTCCTGAGTAGCTGGGACTACAGGTGCACGCCACCATGCCTGGCTAATTTTTGCTATTATTTGTAGAGACGAGGTCTCACTATGCTGCCCAGGCTGGTCTCAAACTCTCGGGCTCAGGGGATCCTCCCGCCTTGGCTTCCCAAAGTGCTGGGATTACAGCGCTGAGCCAATGCACCCAGCCTCAAATGCCACTTCTGACCTTAGCTTCCCCCGGGCTGGGCCACAGCTCTTCTGTGGCAGCTCTGCTCTTCCTACCAGGGTTTCCTTGTCACCTTGACACACCCATTCCCTCCCTGCCCGCTCCCTGCTCAGAATCCTCTCTGTAGCCCCTTCAAGAGAACTCAAGGTTTCTCTTGAACTACAAACTCCCGCAGGGGGTCCCCGGAGCCCAGGTTAGGGCTGCCAGCAGTCTGCAGTCGCATACGGATACCCAGGGGAAGGGGCGCCCGACTCACTCAAAGCTCACCTGTACAGGTGAGCGCCTCAAAGCGCCGCTCTACAGCTCCTCTGGTTACGGTCAGTTCTCCCCACAGCCAAGGCCCAGTATGTCCACTAATCGTCCAGCTGGAGCAAACTCAGGCACACTTTCTTTGGCAAGATAGAATTTTCCACTTCTCGCCAAATCCCACGGCGCAAACCCCACCCGTCAGCATGGAGGGCAGACTGGGTCTCCGCACTGTCATGTGAAGGTGTCCAAAGCCGCCCCGGCTGGAGAAAGGCCGGAGACCGAAGTCCCTCCCGCGGGCTTCCTGCGTCCGGGGATTAGGAGGCACAAAGGGCCGGCAGGGACACAGCCCAGATGGCAGGGGCAGGGGCTAAGCCGCCGAGGCACCGCGCTCCGGCCGCCGCCCGTGGGGAGGGGGTCACCGCAGACGCGCGTCGCCGACCCCGCTGGCCTGGCGCCTACACGTGGGTCCGGGGACTCCGTCTCTGCCCGCGGTGCCCCCCGCACCCAGCCGGCCCGGGCACCTGTTCTCCTCCTCTCCTAAGCCAACATTATTGTGCAAACCCAAGCCCAAGTTTCAGTCATCGCGCGGATCAGGCAGAGAAGTTCCCCGCGGAACTTTCTACAGGTGTCTCTCTCCCAGGCCACGACAGCGACGCGGACAGGGGCGAGGCGCTCCGACCTGGGCGCAGCCCTCCCGCCCTGGCCCGACAGCCCAGGGGTCTTGGGCCTCCCCGCCCCGCGTGGGACTCCCGAGGGGACTGAGCCGGCGGGGCCAGTCCGGCGCGCACCTCACCTGGAACCCCGGGCCGGCCCCCGCCCGAGGCCTCGGCGTCCCTTGGCGCCTGCTGCCGTCCCCGCTCGCTCCGCCGCGCCTGCCCACGGGCTGCTGGGCGGCCGTCTCCTTCCTGCTCACCTCCGGCGCGGCGAGCCTGGGGCGGAGCCGCGCTATTTACATAAAGGGCGAGCCTGCCGGGGCCCAGCGCCCCGCCCCCGGCCCGCCCCCCAGTTCGGCGCCGCTGGGGCGGGGGCACTCTCGGGGGTGGGGGCTGCGTTCCGGCCAATCCGCGGCCCCGGGGAGCGCGAGGCGGGGCCTCGCGAACTGGCTCGGGGCTCCGCGGGCCCGCCCCGGCCTCACCTGCGAGCACCTGGACGCAGAACGGCGCGCCGCACCCAGTGTCCCGCCGCCTCCCGCAAGCGGAAATAGTTCCCGGAACGCCCGCGGTCCCGGGCCACCTCCCAGACTCCAGGAGAGACGTCCCTCCAACTCCCCGGAGCTGCCGAGGGAGGGGCGGATCCGGGCCAGCTCCTCTGCCAGAGCCCAGCCCACATATGGTGACCGGGGGACGCAGGGCCGGGTTTCTAGCCCCACAAGAGGGGTGGTGTGGGGACCGGGACGTCGCGGCTAGACGCCTTTCCTCCAGGCGGGGCGGAGGGGAAGCCCACCTCCTCCGTGTTGGCCGGAGGGTCTGCAACAGCGGGTGGAATTTTTAGCAAAAGCGAGGGAGAAGGTTGGAGCAACGAGAAGCGGGAGCGGAAAGGGCGCGGAGGCCAGGGCTGCAGCGCGCTCCACCGCCCAACTGCAGGTGGCGCCTCTCGCCACCCGCACCCCGCTGCGCCCAGGGAGGGCCGACGGCGCGCCATCCTCCCTCCTCCCTTCAGGAAACCCTGCAACTCCCCATCCCCTCCGACGCAGGCCCGGGAAAGGCTCAAAAGGTTCGAGGTCGCGTTCCTGCCCTCCCGCGGGCTTCTCTCACTCTTAGATCCCGCACCAGAAGAAGCGGATCTCCTTGAGTGGGCAAAGCAGGGGTGAGGGGCTGGGGGCAGTTCCACTGACAACGGGACGGGGGCGAGGGGGGTTTACCCAGTACATACAGAAACAGCAGAAAAGAAATCTATTTTTAATGGCTTTGGCTTTATCGCACGAAGCAGGCACCCTCTCGTTAAAGGCACAGAGTCCTCTCTTCTGCCCCACCTCCCGGGTCCTTAAAATCGAGTCCTGAGTTCCAGAGGGGTCACTGCAAGGCAGCAGGGAAGGGGAGAGGGTCACAGTTTTACTCTGTGAGTATCAGACACCCAGGGCCAAGGCCCATGCCCCTGAAGCTACAGGTTAGAGTCGGTACAGGAGGCAGCCGAGATGGTCCCTGAGAACAGACAGTCCCGGTCCCCTGGAGCCAGCTCTATCCCCTGCAGAGCCGTGAGGTCAGTGCTCCACATCCTGGGGCAACGTGAAGTCCCTGAAGCTGTAGAAGGAAATGTCACCATGATCCACCAGAGCAAAGATCAGAGGGACATCCCCACTCTGGTAAGACAACCGCTTGAGGCTGCAGAGGTCTGGGACAGGCTCATCAAATCTGCAGGGACAAAAGGTTAGAGTGAGACCCGGCCATAGCCCACTCCTAAGCTCTACGGCTCCCAGATAAGAGGTTCTACGGAAAGAGTTGGGGTGCAAGAATTCTGGCCCATGAGCTTTTCTGTCTGCAAAACACAGGACTCTAATGAAGAGGGCCCCAGAGCCCTGGTTGGGGAGGTGCTAAGAAGAGCAAGGTGCTCACCACTCTTAGCCTGTGAATTTCCACAATCTACATCCCTTCTGCTGGGTGAGTCTTAGACTAAAATGGCATTGGAGAGAGACTACCCTAAAATGCCAGCAACGAGGAGCTCAGAGTAGGGCAGCACAAACTGGCTGTGTGGCCTTGTGTAGGTCACTTAGCCTCTCTGGACCTCAGGTTCCTCTCAGAGATTGGCACACTGGCCAGGGGAGTACAGAGGAGTCCCACTTGGTTCACAGGAGAACTGGCAGCAGCTGGGGGAGGGGCAATGCTGGCTCACTGCATACCCACTAATGCACATCCGGGCATAGGGTTTGCCAGGGTTATTCTTTCGGAATGTGGCCACAGCGTCAGCCTGGTAAACATCAAAGCTGATTTCCAAGCCCCCAGACTTCTCCAGCAGCCTGACAACACAATGCGAAACGTTATGACATGAACTTTTCTCCCCAACCTTTCTCTTCCATCCCACCCTTTCCCTCCATCAGTGACAGGAAGCAGCCTCACAGAGGTGCCACCTGAGGGTTGGGGACTCTGAACCCTTGGGCTAACCCACTGGTTGTTCTTCCTCTTCCCCAGACACACATGAACAGTAGTTATTGCTCAGAGCTAGGCATAGGGGTAGGGATCCCTGGAACAGTTTTCAGGAGCCAAATCCTAACCACCAACTCCTGGCGGCCAAGGTACTGCAGAGACAGCACTGCTTGGAAACTTACTGGGCACCTCCATCAGCAAGGTGTGTTGTCTGCAGCACAGAAATATGCTGAAGGACCACGGCTACAAGGACAGAGAAAACAAGGTACTGGGAGGGGAGCCACATTTCTCAGTCTGCCATCTAGGATGGCCAGATTTAGCAAGTTTTTTTTTTCCCTTTTTTTTTTTTTAAAACAAGAGTCTCACTCTTGTCACCCAGGCTGGAGTATAGTGGCATGATCTTGGCTCACTGCGACCTCCGCCTCCCAGGTTCAAGCAATTCTCCTGCCTCAGCCTCCTGAGTAGCTGGGATTACAGGTTTGCACCACCACACCTGGCTAATTTTTGTATTTTTAGTAGAGACGGGGTTTCACCATGTTGGCCAGGTTGGTCTCGAACTCCTGACCTCAGGTGATCTGCCCACCTTGGCCTCCCAGTGCTGGGATTACAGGCATGAGCCATGTCCAGCCTAGCAACTTTTTTTTTTTTTTTTTAGTATAAGCATATCCCATGCAATTTTTGGAACATACTGATACTGAAAAATTAGATGTATACTGAAAGTCAAATTGGACTGATCTCACAACCCTATCTAGTTACCTACAATCTACCACGTTCCCATGAAGGCTTTAAGTAATTTGGGATCCGTTAACACATTGAGCTTATTCTTTCCCCATTGGTTCCCTGTGCTTAGAGCAGACAGCAAGCCTTTCTTTCACTTGGCCAAGAAGCCACCTCCTTTTTCCATCTAACAGGTTGCGATCACAGCTAGTTGGTGGCAAAGCCATCCACATGCATGTTGTTTATGATTTTAAGGATATGGTTATAGTTTCCACCCCTCCTTACCTCTCCTGACTCACCATCTCTAAGCATTCCCACACAGGCCCTGCTGCAGCCGCGGGAGAACTGACCGTCCTTGTGGGTCGGCTCCCTCCTCCCACATCTTAAGCCTCAATCCATCCCGGTTCATCCATGCCCTTTCCAAAGTCCTGTGATTCCTCAGCTGCCAGTGGCCCTCGAGGATATGGCAGGCTGAGGGGGTACCTGGGGAGCTGGCCTGGCTGGGACTCAGCAGGGGGGTGACGGACTGGCCCCACAGGTGAGGGGCCCGGCTCTGGCTCCTCTGCAGGTGCCGCCGCTGCAGCAGCTCCTTGTACTCCCGCCAGCTGGAACAGCTCTGCACCTCGGGATCAGCGTTGACATCTTCCCGGAACCGCGCGGCCTCCACGTGGTGCTCCCGTTCCCGCCTCGAGAGCTTCTCTTTGCGCTGGTTCAGCTTCTGGCACCAGGACTCAGCATCTGTCTCCCGCCCAGCCACGTTGGCCGGGAGCAGTTCTGGGGCTGGGGCGCGCAGGAGGGTGTGGCGGCTGTCTGAAGCCATGTTGGGGAATGAGATCTGCTCGAAGTTCCAGCGCCGCTTACCGGCCCCCGTGACTCCGTTCTCGGCTCTGCCACTCTCCCAGCTGCACCCCACCCCCTCCCTGGCCGGGCCAGGGCTGGGCCCCAGGGACCCCAGAAGCTTAAAGGGGCCCCCTGGGCCCTTTATGGGGCTTGACTCCTGGGGTTTCTCCTCTGGGCATTGGCTGGGCTGGCTGCAGGGAGGTGGGCTGGAGACTGCCAGACTCTTGGGTTGCAGGGAGTTGTCCAGGGCCTTGGCCTTCTTATTAATGGACCTGAGGGACGTGGGGGAAAAGCAGCATATCTGCCCCTGGTTGCTAAGGTGCACACGTCCCATGGGAGCTGAAAGCAGGTCCCCTAGTGTCTCCCTGAGCCTGTGTGGGAGCTGCCCAAGCCTAGTTCTTAGAAAGCCTGTGCATTTTCCAAGGTCCCAGACATTAATTAGCACTCCCTGGGGGGCAACCCTGATGTGGGCGTTACCAAGGGCTGGAGCTGCTCCTCTTTCTCTTGCCATCTCCATCCTCCAAGTGCTGCACGCTGGCATCCAGGTTAAGCTGCCTCTCATATGGGGACAGGACAGAGCTGCGGGGTGAGAACAGTGGGTGGGCCACTGACGCACCTCCTCAGCCTGGGGATCTGGTGGGATGTGTGAGGAAATGGGCCAAGGGGACAGTCAGTGGGCCAGGATCGGAGGGGCCCGGCTCTGGCTCCTCTGCAGGTGCCGCCGATGCAGCAGCTCCTTGTACTCCCGCCATGAGGAGTACAGGCCCAGCCACAGGGGCCCAGCCATGTGCCTCTGCCTAGGCAATGGCCCAGAGGAGCTAGCAAACTTGGAAAATATAGAAAAATAAAAACTTTGGATAACTGTTGTTAACATTTTTCTTTCTTTTGTGTACACACTGAATAATCTCTCTGTATATTTTTTCCTAACCAAAATGGCATTATACTAGCATACTGCTTTGTGATTTTTTTTCACTCAATAATATATTGTTGACACAGCCCCCTGACACTGCAGCATTCTTCCCTGCTGTGAATTTTTTTCGAGACAGAGTCTCATTTCGTCGCCAGGCTGGAGTGCAGCAGCGCAATCTTGGCTCACTGCAACCTCCACCTCCTGGGTACAAGTGATTCTTCTACCTCAGCCTCCCAAGTAGCTGGGACTACAGGTGCATGCCACCATGCCCAGCTAATTTTTGTATTTTTAGTAGAGACGAGGTTTCACCATGTTGGCCAGGATGGTCTTGATCTCTTGACCTCGTGATCTGCCCACCTGGGCCTCCTAAAGTGCTGGGATTACAGGTGTGAGCCATTGCACCTGGCCTCCCTCCTGTGAATTAAGTAAGGCTCTAAAGCTATGCTGTTCAATACAGGAGCCACTAGCAACAGGTGGCTATTTAAGTTTGCTTTTTTTTTTTTTTTGAGATAGAGGTTCACTTTTTCGCCCAGGCTGGAGTGCACTGGCAAGATCTGAGCTCACTGCAACCTCCGCCACCCGGGTTCAAGCAATTATTGTGTCTCAGCCTCCTGAATAGCTGGGACTATAGGCGCCTGCCACCACACCCGGCTGATTTTTTTTTTTTTTGTATGTTAGTAGAGACAGGGTTTCAGCATGCTGTCCAGGCTGGTGTCGAACTCCTGAGCTCAGGTGATCTGCCCACTTCAGCCTCCCAAAATGCTGGGATTACAGGTGTGAGCCACCACACCCAGCCTATTTAAGTTAGATTTAAATACATTTAAATTAAATGAAATTAAACATTCAGTCCTACAGTTGCTCTAGCCCTATGTATTAGACTTCACAGACACAGAACATTTTCTTTTTTTTTTTTTTTTTTAAGAGTCTCGCTCTGTTGCCCAGGCTGGAGTGCAGTGGCGCGATCTCGGCTCACTGCAAGCTCCGCCTCCCGGGTTCACGCCATTTTCCTGCCTCAGCCTCCTGAGTAGCTGGGACTACAGGCGCCCGCCACTGTGCCCGGCTAACTTTTTGTATTTTTTTTTTAGTAGAGACGGGGTTTCACTGTGGTCTTGATCTCCTGACCTTGTGATCTGTCCACCTCGTTCTCCCAAAGTGCTGGGATTACAGGCATGAGCCACCGTGCCTGGCCTTAACTTAGATTTAAATACATTTAAATTAAATGAAATTAAACATTCAGTCCCACGGTCAGTTGCTCTAGCCCCATGTATTAGACATCACAGACACAGAACATTCTCTTGTTTTTTTTTTGAGACAGTCTCGCTCTGTCACCCAGGCTGGAGTGCAGTGGCGCAATCTCGGCTCACTGCAAGCTCCGCCTCCTGGGTTCAAGCAGTTCTCTGCCTCTGCCTCCGGAGTAGCTGGGACTACAGGTACCCACCACCACGCTCAGCTAATTTTTGTTTTTTTAGTCGAGATGGGTTTTCACTATCTTGGCCAGGCGAGTCTTGAACTCCAGACCTCATGATCCACCCACCTTGGCCTCCCAAAGTGCTGGGATTACAGGCGTGAGCCACCGTGCCCAGCCAACACAGAACATTTCCATCACTATAGAAAGTTCTATTGGACAGAGCTGCTCTAAGGGATAACCTCTCATTTGTGTGAGCCTGTCTCCTGTTCAACTCTTCTTTGCAAGTACACTGATTTTGCACAGTGAGGGTATTCTGTGTGACTCCTCACTAAATCCAAGCTCTGTGAGGGCAGTGATTTTGCTCTTCTCTTCTCAGCGATGTGTACAGGGCCTGGCCCCCAGCAAATAATAAGTATTGTTGATCATGCTCACAGGTGAACCACTATACACATCCACGATTCTTTCCTTAGGAAAGGTTCCACTTTCAGAAAAGAGAAGATGTAGAGCTGGGCACGGTGGCTCATGCCTGTAATCCCAGCACTTTGGGAGGCTGAGACAGGAGGATCACTTGAGGTAAGGAGTTTGAGACCAGCCTGGGCAACACGGTGAAACCCCATCTGAACTAAAAATTAAAAAAAAAATTTAGCCAGGCATGGTGGCGCACGCCTGTAATCCCAGCTGCTCAGGAGGCTGAGGTAGGAAAATTGCTTGAACCCAGGAGGCAGCGGCTGCAGTGAGCTGAGATCACGCCATTGCACTACAGCCTGGGCGACAGAGTGAGACTCTGTCTCAAAAAAAAAAAAAAAAAAAAAGAAAAGAAAATATGTGGCTGCTTTAGAGCTTTTATGACATACTGTAACTGCAAAAGCTATACCTGTTTCCATTCCAAGTCTGAAGATCTCTGTCTCTTAGCAATGCTGGATTACCAAAGTGTTGAAGGAAAAAACATTTAACCTGGCATAAAAAATGTGAAACCCTACTAATGGTGAATTCCTCACCCAGTCCTTCATTTAAGCATACACTCTACATATCTGCCTGCGCACCTACTAAGTGCCAGGCACTGTTCGAATCCTGCCTCTCAGTACTCACACACACTCAGCTGCAGGCGCAAGTCATCTGAAGAGGGGGCTCGATTTCATAACCCAGAATAAAACGAAATGACCTGGATTCCTCCCAACCTGCCTCTCTCAGAACACTTCCAGCAGAGGCCCCCAGTCTGTGCCCCAGGAGCTGCACTCCAGCCAAGGGTTCCAGGTAAGGAGAGGCCATTTTCTTCTACCCAGGACTAGTCAGCCAGGTCCCAGGACTAAAATATGTGGAAAGGAAACAGGAAGGGGATTTACCTTGGTTGGAATCGTCGAACCACATAACCCAACCTCTTCAGGTGGCTGAAGACCTCAAAAGACAAAAAAAAGGAAAGCTCAGATGGCCACTCTTGAAAACACCAAATGGTTTCTCCAGACATAGGCCATCCCCACAGCCCTCTCTGCCCCTCCTGTACACCCCCAGATTCTACACGCTGTGACTAAGGTTGGACCATGCTCCATTATGAACACCGTCCCCAAAGATCTCAGCCTCTGAATTCCTGTCCTCCCGCTTACCTTACTCAGCACAAATGACATTTAGCCAAATCCCAAAAAACTGATAGCCATGAAACCAGAAAACCACCATGCACTGAAATACTTGAGTATTTTGACACAAAGCTCACGAGAGTGAAGCTGCCGACCACCATGTGAATAAAACGATGGCAGAAGGTGGTGGGCATCTCTCCAGCCCCATACCTCCACCGATGCAGGTGGGAAGTTTCTGGTAAGGAGCCACATGTTCAACCTTGTGTCCCTGCGTTCATATCAGAGGGACACAGACAAGAAGTCCCCCATCCTGCTTGATCTCTCAGCAGGCTTCAGCACAGCCAACCACTTCCTCCTTGAAAGACCTTCTTTTGGCTTCTGTGATGCGACTTTGGTTTTTCTCCTACATCACCAGACACTCCTCAGTCTGTTTCTGCTTCTTATCTGCCCCCTAACCTACTCAGAGAGCCCCAGGCCGCAGACCAAGCCCTCTACTCTGATGACACTCCCATACAGCCCAGTAGTTTAAATACCATCCACGTGCTCATGGTATCCATATTTACATCTAGTCTTGACCTCTCCCCACACTCCAGACTTGGAAGTCCAATTGTCTGTCTGCTTGACACTCACTTGCATGTCCAAGAAGCTCCTCAGAATTATCTTATCGGAAACAGAGTTCTTTTGACTGGTTTCATCCTCCCAAATCTGCTCCTCTTCATTCTTCCCACCCTTCATCCACTGGCGCATACCCAAATCACAGCGGTAATCCTGGGTTCTTCTCTCTCCTTAATCTTGACATCCAATCCATTGGCAAAGTCTTATCCATTCTTTCTTCAAAATATTTCTGAGATTCATCTATTTTTCACTCACTGCAACCCTACTCGCCCCCAACCTGGGACATGCCCCTAGCTTCTCTCACCTGAATGAACAGCCCAGTCTCTTTGAATTCTCCTCCCCCACCTTATCTTCTCCAGCCCTGGGTTCTATGCGAAGCCAACAGGCCTCCACCACAATGTAAGCCTCGTGACAGCACAGCCCTCGTCTGCCCTGCAGCCCCAGCATGTGACACTGTGCCTGGCATCTTATGGGTGCTTGTCAATACTCATTGATTCAGTGGATGAGTGGCTCCCGGGGGCAGGGTGGTGGCAGATACCTGGTACTGCAGGAAGGTCACAGTGTCGTCCGTCAGCAGCAGCTGGTAAGCTTCCTGGATAGACAGTGGCAGGTCTTGGTGGAAGAGGTGGATGGAGCCCTGGAAGTGGCGCCAACAGCTCAGCTTATGAGCCCTCACTGCAGTGCCTCAGAGAGATGGGGCAACTTCCCAGCTCTGATACCTCCCCCTCCGCCTCTCAGCAGCGCATCAAGAATGTGACCAACCAGGAAAGTGGGGCAGCATCACTAATTTGCACTGGAATCCCTGCTCCCTGTAACGTACTACCTCCTGCTCTAGAAGTTCGGTTATCAGTTCTCGAAAGACCGGGTTGTGTGTGCTTTTTCTCCGATAAAACGTGTCCTTCTCGTTCTTTGGTCCCAACTCCTTCCCCACCTCCCGGGTCCCACTCACACACTCCAGCAGATACAAGGCCTCTTCCGGGTGGAGCCGCTGCCGGCCCTGCTCTGAAAAGCCCATGGTCTGCCAGAACTTGCCCTGTGTGCGGCCCAGAGCAAGCGTCACAAGGGAGGGACGAGAGCAGGGAGGGCGGTCCCCAGTCCCCGAGCCCGCCGCTCACCGCAGGAGACTTCAGCTCCACGTAGCCTTCTTCCGGCCTCCACTCGGCAGCCACCAAGCTGCCCCTAGCGAGGAGTGGGAAGGGGTCTGCGTCAGTCCACTCGCGAGGCCCCGCGGCCCGCCTTACCCCCGGTTCCCTCACCCCGGGCCCGCCCCTCTCACAGGCGCTCCACGCGCTGCTCGGCCAGCAGCTGCCAGAGCTCTTCCCGGCACCGGCGCAGCCGCTCGGCCTGAGTCGCCGAGCCGTCGGGCAGAAAGTCCTTGGGGCCATGCGAGCGCTGGGGCAGCTTCTGCGACCGCGAGCGGGCGGCGAAGAGCTCCCGGGCGCTGGGGGAGAAGGGGACGCGGGGTCAGCGCCGCGCATCGGGGGCCGCCGGGCCCGGTTTCCCTACCCGCGCTGGCCCCGCACCTCCCACAACCCCTCCGGCCAGGCCGCGCCACACCTGAGCACGCGCCCAGCGGGAACCTCCACGGCCGCGGGCTCGGGCTCGGACTCCATCCCGCCGCCGCCTGCCTATACGCGCGCCGCCACGCCCCGCCCGCCGCCGGAGCTCCGCGCTGTCCTAGCGCCCGCCGATACCCTGCCGCGACAGCCCCGCCCCCTGCACCGCCCCAGCCCGCTCTGCGCCCTCCTGACTGTCCCGGGTCCTAGCGCCCGCCCGGAGGAGCTCGCCCCGACGCCGGGTCTGGGAGCTCAAGCCCGCAGGTTGCTGGAGATGCAGGAGCCCCCTCTTTTGCCCCCAGCCCTCCTCGGGGCTTCTCTCCAGTAAAGCCTGAGCAGCCGGCGGCTGGAGTGCAGTGCGAATGGTCACACGTGTGACCGCCCCTCCGCCGCCCCGCGCTGCTTAGTTCCCACCGCCCGGGCTGGGCAAGGAGGGAAGAAGGGCGAGCGGAGGGTGTGCAAATTCCGACTTTGCAGGCCGAAGGCCACCCGGGAACTGTCAGGAGCGGTCCGGGGAGGTTCGCCGTTCCTTCGGTCTCTTCCGTCCGGTCCCTACGGCCGGGCTCCGAAGCTGGGTTTCGAGGGCCGGGGGCGAGAGGCGCTGTCCGGCCCACGACGGTGCTGAAGCGCCACCTCCGCCCGGCACGAGCGCCTCCTCGAGGCTGGGGTCCCCGCGCCGCCCCTGCGGGCCGCTCTGGTGCCGTCCGCTAGGTGGTGCCATTGACCGGCCAGCGGCTACGAGTGGGCGACGCCGGCCGCGGGCAGGGGGTACTGCAAGTGGGGTCCCGCGTCTTGGTTGCCAACCCCCTTCACCTTACGTCTTCTCTCCCACCAGTCAGACCCAGGGTGTCTCGCCCTTGGGTCTAAGTCCAGGGCCCCAGGTCACCTCTGCCCCCGCGCCTCCCGCCCCCCGCCCCTCCGTTTCACCTGGGCGCATGCGCTGATTCGGTCAGCGCCCCGGGTCCGAGCGGGCGCGAGTTGGGGCGGGATCTGGCGCGGATGGGGGCGGAGCCGCCGGTGCTGACTGACAGCCTGACTGCGCGGCCGGGACGATCCCTCCGTTCCCGATCCGGCGGGAGGGAGGGGGGAGGGGCGGGATTTCCTGCGGGAGGCGCCGAGCCGGCCTTGGAAAAGGAGAAGGAGAAAGGGGGGCAGGGGGGGAGTGGGAGCCACCGTCCAGAGTGCCAGGGACCGAGCAGGGCCAGCCGGACCCAGGCGGGCGGCCGGGAGAGGTGAGGCTGCTGGGCCCGCGCTGGAGGTCAGTGCCCATGGGGGCGGGCGCAAACTAACTTTTCTTGCGGGATCGGCGGGCGCCTCCATCTCCTCACTCCTTCCGTCCTCCTCGCGCCCCTTTTTCCATCCTCCGCGTTTATACCTCGGGCACTTGGCCCGCCCGGCATCTCCCGCCGCTTTGTTCCCCGGTGGGCCTGGGCTGGGCTGGACTGGGGGGTTGCGCGGCGCTGGAGGGACATTCCGGGGGGCGGGGGAGCCAGCCCGACCCCAGGCACTGCCAAGGGCGTCCTCCGCCCGTGTCGGCCGCGGACTCCGCGTGGGAGTGCCCCTGGGTTGGGCTTGGGACGTTTGGGGAGTGAGGGGTTCCCGGCCAGGGCCCCAGGCCTGCGCGGATCTCATGCCACAAGACTCTGGCAGTAAATTCGCGGCCACCGAGAAACTGACGTAAGCTTCTCGGCAGTGGAGTCCAGGGTCTGGGCTTCAGGTTCAGGCTTGGGGGGCTTGGGAGCCCAGTTTGTCAGCAGTGTCTGTCTGTTCTCTGCCCAGCTGCTCCTCCACCCGACACAAGGGGCGAGGACGGGTCAGCAACAGGTGCTGTGCAGCTTCCCTCTCTGGCAGGCAGAACCCCCAGAAATGGGGGGCCAGAAGCACTTCATGCCCTCCATTCACAAAGAGCCCTAGGGCTAGGGCAGCCAGCCATTAAACTGAAGCCTTGAGGCCTCCGTAGGGAGGAATCTGGGGGCTGGTGCCTTTGACAGGGAGTGACCCTTGCCCGCCTGCCTGTGCCTGACCCTCCCGGCCCCACCTCCTGGCCCGCCAGTTGTCTGTGGGTGTCGGAGCCTCGGGCTGTGGAGAACAGGCTGCTGGCCCGGCCTGCCCCAGTATGTCATGCTGCCAGGGCCCCTCCTGCCCAAGGTTGAGGTACTGCCAGGTGCCCTGGGGCCCCAGTGACTCAGCCTCCCCCTCCCAGAATGCCACCTCCCCCCCCACCAATACTCCTCTCATGCACAGCAGCTTCCTCCGCACTTCGAGTGGCTCAGCTTCACCATCGACTCCGAGGGGAGCCGGGGTGGCTTGGGGGCTCCCTGGAGGTCTTGTTCTGCTCATCCTCTGCACTCCACTTCTGGGACCCTTGCAGGCTGTGGCCCAGCATGGGACAGAGGCCCTGTGCCTTTTCCTGACCCCTGAGACCAGTGCACCGCTGCTGCCTGAGGCCCAAGGGAATGCTGGCTGCTCTCTGGGCGGGCACTAGTGTTCCCCAGCCAAGCCTGGAAGATTGGTGTGCCCGGTCCCGGCCCATCCTGGAGCTGTCAGAAGCCACAAACTGATATCCATCCAGATTGCCAGAGCCTCCACCCCCTCAGAGACTGGCTTGCCTTGGTGTGGTGGCAGTTCACGGAGCATCTTTGGGAATATCCCTCAGCACCTGACGAGGAGCCCACTGCCTGGGATACCCGACTTGCTCCTCCGGAACCGGGAGCCCTCTGAGGGGCTGCGGCATGGCGTCCTGACGCCCCATCTTGGACCCGTTGCCTGCCTTTGCCCTGGACTCCTGAGCGCAGAGCTCAGCCCAGGAGCCAGGATGGGTCGTGAACAGGACCTGATCCTTGCTGTCAAGAATGGAGATGTGACTGGTGTGCAGAAACTGGTGGCAAAGGTCAAGGCCACAAAGACAAGTGAGTACTGGGTGGGACGAGCATCCCGCTGAGGCCCTCTGAGTGCTCAGTTCACAGAGGCTTGGGGGGTGGGGGTGGGTCACTGTGATCTGCATATTTGAGGAGGGTGGACTGTCTTGTTCTCAATAAGAAGTGCCTCTGTGTGAGACAGCCAGAGAGAAAGTTGGGTCCCCCTTGCTGTGTGTCCTTACGCAAGTCACTTAACCTCTCTGGGCTGCAGTTTCCTTGGCTGCAAAATGAGAGGGTTGAAGTACATTCATTCACATTGTTATTGAGTGCCTATTGCTTGTCACCCAGGCTGGAGTACAGTGGCAGGATCTCGGCTCACTGGAACCTCCGCCTTCTGGGTTCAAGCCATTCTCCTGCCTCAGCCTCCCCAGTAGCTGGGATTACAGGTGTGTGCAACCATACCCAGCTAATTTTTTAAAATATTTTTGGTAGAGATGGTGTTTCACCATGTTGACCAGACTGGTCTTGAACTCCAGACCTCAAGTGATCCACCACCTAGGCCTCCCAAAGTGCTAGGATTACAGGCATGAGTCACCATGGCTGGCTCGGGCTCTGTTCTGAGCACTGACCATAGTAGTGAACAAAACAGACCTACATTTCTGTCTTCGTGGAGTTGCCTTCTAGCAGGTGGTCTTTCTGATGTGTTCTTTGGAGACATGAGGTTTCCGACAATGGGTTAGAGAAGACTGAATAGATAGAACTTCATTCATCCCTACCCCCAATCTCAAGTGCATACATTCCAACCAGAGCATCTCTGTGTTTGTGTCTTAAGAGGATATCTATAAGATAGCTTTATTTATTTATTTATTTATTTTGAGACAGAGTCTTGCTTTCTCACCCAAGCTGGAGTGCAGTGACATGATCTCAGCACACTGCAGCCTCTGCCTCCCGGGTTCAAGCGATTCTTCTGCCTCAGCCTCCTGAGTAGCTGGGATTACAGGCGCCTGACACCACACCTGGCTAATTTTTGTATTTTTACTAGAGACGGGGTTTCACTATCTTCGTCAGGCTGGTCTCGAACTCCTGACCTCAGGTGATCCACCCGCTTCGGCCTCCCAAAGTGCTAGGATTACAGGCGTGAACCACCACACTGGGCCACAAGACAGCTTTTAAAAAGGGAGTTGTACTGCTTAAAGGAAGTTTAACACTTTCTAACAACTTGCTAAAGTTTCTCTTCCCCTGACATGTTTGCCCTGGGGTGGGGTGTGGCCAGAGCTCATTTACTGAAAGTTTTCACCTAGCCTTGGGACCTGACTGGGCTGTGGGGGCTCCATGCACAAGTGGCCACACCTGAGCCCCATGTCTGGGGTCCCTCTGTGGTGCGACCCCCCACAGGGAGAATAGACATCTGGGCTTCAGGGAGAGCTCTCTGGGCTGTCCCGAGAGACCACTGGACTTGTCACCTTGAGATCCCAGATCAGCATGAGCAGGAGGTGGTTCCTGCCACCAGACTGAGGCAGAGGAGTTCCCTGGATGGGAGGGTCTCCTCTGGAGTTCAGGGGCTCTAGCCCCAACATACACCTTGGCCCTGTGCACAGGAAGGAGTACCCCAGGCTACCTGAACACCTGGGGTATGGGTGCCAGAGGAAGAGCTTTAACCTCATGCATCCACTGGCACACCGGGGCAGGAGACGCAGGGCCTGGAGAGGTGGAGCCATGGGATGGTCTTTGTGCCTAGGGAAGTGGACACAGGGTGGGTGCCACTGGGGAGGTGCTAAGGAGGTCCCAGGGGAGGGCCCTAAGGTCCAGCAGTGCAGCCACTCCCCTCCTCTGTCTCCTCTCTCACCTCTGTGTTGTTTTTGGCAACCTGCCCAGTGGGGCCTTGGTCAAGCTGCTGCTGGCCTCACAGCTCTGGGGCCTCAAAGTGAGGCCCTAGAGAGGGCAGGAGGGAGGGGTTTGAAGGCTGGTGGCGGGAACTGCAGAGCCAGACTCTTAGGCTCTGAGAAGGTCCCTTGTGCCCAGTGGGAAACGTCTGTGGGGAAGGAGGTCCTTTCCCTCAGTCCCAAAGGGGAGAATTCACCCTGCGCAGGCTGTAGGCGCAGGCACAGCATGACTGGGGCCTGGTATTCCTTGTGAGGCCCTGGCACTGTGCCTCCCCTCCCAGTCCTCTAAGAAGCTGGAGAGGCTGGTGACAAAAGTGAGATCACAAGGTGACATTGCAAACCTTATAGTCTATGAAATATTATAATTTCCTCGCTTGCCTGTGAGATAGGTATTTCAATATCCATTCTGTAGATAAGGAAAGTGATGCTCAGAGAGGGTTAGTGACTTGCCTAAAGTCACACAGCCATAGCATGGCAGAGCAGAGGCAAAGCTGCACCCTGTCCCCTGTGCTCCATGCTCAGCTGCCCATCAGAATTACCTAGGGATTGTTCTGTTCTTTTTTTTTTAAAGAGATGGGGTCTCACTTTGGGAGGCTGAGGTAGGCAGATCACTTGACGTCAGCAGTTCGAGACCAGCCTGGGCAACATGGTGAAGCCCCGTCTCTACTAAAAATACAAAAATTAGCTCAGTGTGGTGGCGAATGCCTGTAGTCCCAGCTACTCTGGAGGATGAAGCAGGAGGATCGCTTTAACCTGGGAGGCAGAGGTTGCAGTGAGCTGAGTTTACACCACTGCACTCCAGCCTGGGCAACAGAGCAAGAGTCTGTCTCAAAAAAAAAAAAAAAAAAAAAAAGGGAAAAAGATGGGGTCTCACTACGCTATGTTGCCAAGCCTTGAACTCCTGGGCTCTAGTGATCCTCCTGCCTCATCCTCCCACCTCAGCCTCCTGAGTGGCTAGTACTACAGGCAGTGCCACCATGCTGGCCTAGGGATTGTTTCAAAAGTGCAGACTGGGCCAGCCATGATGGCACACACCTATAGTCCTGTTGGCCCTGTGCACAGGAAGGAATCCCCCAGGACTCCTAGTTAGCCTAGGAGTTTGAGACTGGCCTGGGCAATATAGTAAGATGCCATCTCTACAAAAAAATTAAGAAATGATCTGGGCATGGTGGCACACGCCTGTAGTCCTGCCTGTTCAGGAGGCTGAGGTGGGAGGATCGCTTGAGTCGGGGAGGTCAAGGCTGCAGTGAGCCGAGATTGTGCCACTACACTCCAACCTGGGCAACAGAGCAAGACCCTATCTCAGAAAGTAATACATAAATAAAAATAAAAGTGTAGACTCCTTGAACTCTTCTCAAAATCAGACTCATCACAGAGGGCCTGGGACTCTGTGAATCAGAAAGTTCTCCCAGTGATTCTGATGCAGTTGTCAGAAGTGAGGCTGAGGACTGTTGCTCCATATCACAAGAAGGCAAAGGAAACTGCTAAAAGGGAGTTGTCAGGGCTCCCCTTTTTCCTTCCGGGGGTTAGCTGGAGCTTTATAGCTATCCAGAGAGAGAACAGGGAGGCAGGAGGTGCTCCCTCCGCCTCCTCCATTTGATATCAGGGCAATCCCTGCCCCCACCCAGGTCCTCTTCAGGGAGCAGGTGGCTGAGAGAAGAGGGGCACAGTTGCCCTGGCCCTGCTCCCCACCCTCGCCGCACCACTCCCTTTTCTGAACAATCTCCTTCTTTGGCCAGAGGAAATGGGGTATGCTGGGGCGGCCAGCTGAGCTCATATCCTCTGCCCGGGAGCCTAAATCAGGAGCCACCCTTCCACCCCCAGCACCAGGCCCGGGAAGAAGGTTGTGCCGCAGGGGAAGTGCCTGGAGTCACTGCCAGGAACCGAGACCCTCTGCCCTCTCGCCAGGGTCCCCAGCCCGGTCACTCTGAACCTCTTCCCCACCGCCTTTCCGGCCATTGTTCTGAAAAGAACGGAGCCACCCAGCCTGGCCCTTGCCCTGTTCCTGTCCTGCCTGTCACGTTGTCCTGCCCCTCCCTGGAGGGACTGTATCCCGCCACCCAGTTGCCTCATCCCAAACTGTCCAGGCTGTTGGAGGAGGAGGGCTAAGGGAAGCGTGGGCAGCTTGAAGGGCGCTCTGTGTCTCTTCCCTGCTGACCGCATTATCTCCACTGGGGCTCAGAGAGGTACCGTGGCAGGCCAGGGTCACACAGCCAGAGTGAGCATTTGAACTGTGCGCTTCTGCTTCTAGAGCCTCTCTTCTTTCTACTGCCTCAAATGGTTCTGTATGACAAGGACTTTCCAAGGGGACTGGAGGAAAATGGAGGTCTGTGTTTCTTCCCAGTGGCCACAGCCCCTTTAGCGTTTTGTCCCTCCCTGGCTCTGTCCTTACCTTTGTGGCACAGTGTCCTTCAGCCTGGCCCTCAATGTAGCTGTCCCCTCCCTCCCCGTGCCATGCTCCCCACTGCCAGGTTGGTCCCTCCCCTCCCTGTTGGAATGAAGCCCTGTCCTGCCCAGGCTACTGGGGTATTCGGGGGCCCACCGGAGCCTGGGGGGCAGGCCTGGGCCAGCACGCTTGGCACTCTGCCCGGCCTGGCCGAGCCAGGCCCTCTCCTTCCCTGCAGGGTGGGTTCTAGCAGGAGGCAGGGGCCGCCCATGACAGGCCTTCCTTCCCTCCCCAGCGCTTCAAGAACCACTCCCACTAGTTCCCTGGCTCTCACAGGGAGCACACCTGCCTGAACCCTGCCCCGAGAGGGGGTGGCCCCAGCTCCTCTTGCCACCAACCTGCAGAGTCCTTGTCCAGGGCATGGACACCTCAGCTAAGACCCTGTAGGTGTGGAGTCAGCAGTAGCAGTGACTCCTGGGCAGTCTGAGCACCCATGGGGATCCCAATGGGGACAGTGCGGGCCCTGTGCCTGCTCTTGTTGGAGGACCATCGCCCTAACATCGGGATGGTATTGGCCAACACGTCAGAAGGGCTAGATGGTGAGAGCTCCTGTCTTTGCATATGACAAGGTCAGGCACTGTACTCACAGCCCCCGTGAGCAGGTTCTGATCAGCTCATTTCAAAGTTGAGGACACTGAACCTGGGAGGTTAAATGACTTGTCACAGTCACACAGCTGGCGCCTGGCAGAGCCAGTGTTGGGGAGAGGTCTTTCTAATGTCACCTTCCCCGGGGATGCCCCAGGACTGGGCATCGTGGCCTGCCCTTGAATACCTAGTGCCTCTTTCCTTCTCTCCCCCGGCCCCTCGGTCCAGTAGGACAACGTGACCAGCTGCCTGGCCCATTCAGGCAGGAATGCTAACCATGCACACCGTGGGCCTGTCCACTGAGGGCACATCGTGCCAGTCCCACCCCCCGCCCCCTTTGGCTCTATAAACAAGCGGGGCTGGGGCAAGGGGAAGCCAGCCCACTGCCGCAGCAGCATCCTGCCCTCACCGCCCTCACGCTGCTGGGCCGGTGGGCCAGGGTGGGAAGCCACAGGGACGGGACGGGCGAAAGGCCATGGGGCAGGTGCTTTCCTGCATGCCAAGAGGTCAGCCGGGCTGTGACAGGCTGGGGGAGGGATACTGAGTGAGGGCAGTCATCTGATGGCCCTGACACCTCCTGCTCTGACCCCCAGAGCTCCTGGGCTCCACAAAGAGGCTCAACGTGAACTACCAGGACGCTGATGGGTGAGTGGGAGCCCCGTCCCTCTGCAGAGCCCCGGGGGCGGGGCTGGAGGGAAAGACCCTGGGGCCCAGGGCCCCTTTCCCTCTCAAACTTGGCCCTGGAAGTGTATTTGCTGCGAGCTGTGGGTCCTGTCCCTGGGCTGGAGGGAGGGGCACCCGCCTGCCCGTGGAGTTAGCGCTGAGTGAGGGGAGGGGCCTTGGTGCCTCTCTGCGGGGCCTCCTGGGGTCAGATTCCTTCGGGGCCCCCTTTTCTCCCTGGAGGGTAGGAGCCCTCAGGCTTCTGCTCCCACGGCCCCCTCCCCTGGGCCAGCTGGGAGGGGGGGCGAGACAAACGGGCCTCTCAGCACAGACACTGAGCTCTTTCATGCTGTGGCTCAGCCACTGCGCTCCCACGGCAGGGCTGGCGGGGTGTGGGGGGGATCAGCCACTGCGCTCCCACGGCAGGGCTGGCGGGGTGTGGGGGGGTCAGCAACCCATCCCTGCCAGCCCCAGGATAGGTTTGGGTATGGAAGACCAGGATTTGGGGATGGGGGCTGCCCACCAATACCCCAACTTTGTGTCCTCCCACACCAGATTCTCTGCCCTCCACCACGCTGCTTTGGGGGGCAGCCTGGAGCTCATAGCCTTGCTGCTAGAGGCTCAGGCCACTGTTGACATCAAGGACAGCAATGGTGAGACCCCCATGTGCCCCGACCCCCAGGCAGGTAGGGGCCCTACCCAGACCCTCGGACCGGAGCTTGCTCCCATGACAACGTAGCAATGCTAATAGTTGTTAGCACAGCATCTCTGGGCTTGCAAGTGGCTTTTCCCTGTTTAATCTTCACAGCCTTCTTGTGCAGGGGAGTGGTTCTAACATCCCATTATTCAGATGAGTAGGTTGAGGCTCAGCGAGGTTTTGCTGCTGTCCTGGGGTCATCACGATCCGTGGTGGACGCAGCAGGACTCTGGCTTCAGCCTTGTCAAGCCGGACCTCTTCCTAACCACACCCGGATGGAGCCAGCAGTGCATCCCCTCGGGCTCTGCCCTCCCAGCTGGGCTGGCTCCATCCTCTGCTCAGTTCCTCTCCACCCCCAAGGCCCATCCCAGGACCTCCCTCAGAATCGCTTTCCTCCTGCCAGGCATGCGCCCGCTGCACTACGCAGCCTGGCAGGGCCGGCTGGAGCCTGTGAGGCTGCTGCTGCGCGCCTCTGCGGCCGTGAATGCCGCCTCGCTGGACGGACAGATCCCCCTTCACCTGGCCGCGCAGTATGGACACTATGAGGTGGTACGTGAGGCTGCCCACAGGGGCGCGGCGTGGGACGGGGTGGGGCGCGGCGTGGGGCGGGGTGGGGCGCGGCGTGGGACGGGGTGGGGTGCCAGACAGGCCAGGCCCCCTAACTTGGCTCCCCCGACCCCAGTCAGAAATGCTCCTCCAACATCAGTCCAACCCATGCCTGGTCAACAAGGCCAAGAAGACACCCCTGGACCTGGCCTGTGAATTTGGCCGACTCAAGGTGAGGCCCGCAGCCTTGGGGTGCTGGGTCCTGGACGTCTACAGGGTCTCAGGAGGAGGCTCTAACTGGGCACTGGGTGCTGCAGGTGGCCCAGCTGCTACTGAACAGCCACTTATGTGTGGCACTGCTGGAGGGTGAGGCCAAGGACCCTTGTGACCCCAATTACACCACGCCCCTGCACTTGGCTGCCAAGAATGGCCACAGAGAAGTCATCAGGTACTCTTGGGGTCCCCCCGCTTCCTCTTCACCTGCCCGCGGGACAGTTGGTGCCCCTCAGTGCCCTCCCCTGCTGCCCTCATCCCCCGGGCTCTCCATCTCCCAGGCCCCCAGCAGTCAGCACCCCCTCCTGCCCCACCTCCCCCGTGACTCCCCTTGTCCACTGCAGGCAGCTCCTGAGAGCTGGGATTGAGATCAACCGCCAGACCAAGACGGGTACGGCGCTCCACGAGGCCGCACTATATGGCAAGACCGAGGTGGTGCGGCTGCTCCTGGAGGTGGGTGTGGGCCCCTGCGCCCTCGCAGGTGTCTATGGAGCCTCTGCCCTGTGCCCCAACTGGGCTGGGGAGGTACGGGACAGAGGACTTCAGCATGGTTTTTGCATTGGCATCAGGGAAGAGGCCTGACTTCCTTCTGAATGGTGCCGAGGCCGTGCGGATGGATCGGGGGCAGACCAACCTGATTGGCACCCCAGATGTGCCTCTTACTAGCTGAGTGAACTTGAGCTTGTCCCTGACTGAGTCCCTGAGCTTCTATTTCCTCATGTGTAAAATCTGAAAATGATGATAGTCCCTATGTCCCGGGTAGCTGAGAGAATCGGGTGAGGGTGTCAAAGTGCCCAGTGTGTGCTCATGCGACGCTGTGCACCCAGGGAGGTGTGGACGTGAACATCCGGAATACGTATAACCAGACGGCACTGGACATAGTGAATCAGTTCACCACCTCCCAGGCCAGCCGGGAAATCAAGCAGCTACTGCGGGGTGAGTGCGGGGGAGGATACCCTGCCCAGGGGGGCCTGGAGCTGCTCAAGTAGGTACCAGGATGTGGAGGGGGAGTGGACGTCCCTGGGGGAGGGTTGTCAAGGGGATGAGGGGTGGAAAGATGCCCTAAGGACCCTTAGATGACACCTGTCCCCTGCCCCATTCTCTTAGAGGCCTCAGGGATCCTGAAGGTCCGAGCACTCAAGGATTTCTGGAACCTCCACGATCCCACTGCTCTCAATGTCCGGGCAGGGGATGTCATCACGGTGAGGCACCCCAAGCAGGCATTGCAAATACAAATGATTGCTGTTACTTATTTGGGTACCCGCTATGTTACCAGGTTCTGATCTGAGGTCTCTATATGTACCCTCATTTAATTCTTCCCAAAGCCAGGAAAGGCAGTGCTATTAGCATTTCTTCTTTAGCGATGACAAAATTGAGAATTAAACAAAACAAAGTCAAGAGAAATTAAAGTGACTTGGCCAAGGTCACACAGCTAGCAAGTAGTGGAGCTGGGTGGGATCTGACCACAGGCTGCCACTGGGGCTTGCCCTGGAGGCACGGGGGAGATTGAGCTGGCTGCTGGCAGCAGGGGTGGAACTTGGGCCAGTGTGGGCATCAGAGGCCAACACCTCAGGGGTAGAGGAAGAGCTGGACCAGGGTTGCTGGACCGCAGCTGTAGGGACAACTGTTTGCCACTTGCCTGGTGCTGGGAGTAACCGTCCCCACTCCCCACCCCTGGCCACAGGTGCTGGAACAGCATCCCGACGGCCGCTGGAAGGGCCACATCCACGAGAGCCAGAGGGGCACAGACCGCATAGGCTACTTCCCCCCAGGCATTGTTGAGGTGGTCAGCAAGCGGGTGGGCATCCCTGCAGCCCGCCTCCCCTCCGCACCCGCCCCCCTGCGCCCAGGCTTCTCCCGAACACCACAGCCTCCTGCCGAAGAACCCCCGCACCCTCTTACTTACAGCCAGCTCCCTCGGGTGGGCCTCAGCCCAGACAGCCCAGGTACCTGCTCCCGGGGGGCAGTGCTGGGCACTGTGTGGGCGTGTGGCCTGGGCAAGCTGCCAGTCAGCTGTCGGCAGCGTCCCTTGGGGCTCTGACCCTTTGACTTCTGCCCCCCACAGCAGGTGACAGGAATAGCGTGGGCAGCGAGGGCAGCGTGGGCAGCATCCGCAGTGCCGGCAGCGGGCAGAGCTCTGAGGGCACTAACGGCCACGGCCCTGGCCTCCTGATTGAGAACGCCCAGGTAGGATGGTGGGGTCACGGACCAGGGCAGGGCTCACCCCCCACTGCCAGTTCCCCAAATGCTGAGTCGGCTCCTGCCCTGTCTCCAGCCACTGCCCTCAGCCGGAGAGGACCAGGTGCTGCCAGGACTCCACCCACCGTCCCTGGCAGGTAGGAAGGGTCAGGGGACCTGGGTTGGCTCGGAGAGGTGCAGGTAAGGAGGCCGAGGGTAGGCACCCCTTCCTCCTGCCACTTCTCCACTCCTGTTTTCTCTTTCCTTGAAGACAACCTGAGCCACCACCCTCTGACCAACTGCCGCTCTGGGGAGCAGATCTTCACCCAGGACGTGCGGCCAGAGCAGCTGCTGGAGGGGAAGGTGTGACCTCCATTGGGGTGCACTGTGGGCCTTGGGGTGGGTAGGGCAGGGGAGATGCAAGGGCCTCTGTATGGACTGAAGCCCCACTCAGGCAGGCCCTGAGCCCCTGGTGGGGGCCGGGGCCTTGGTCCAGCTCCTGCTAATTCTGCCGCCTTCCCCCACCCTTGCAGGACGCGCAGGCCATTCATAACTGGCTAAGCGAGTTCCAGCTGGAGGGCTACACTGCCCACTTTCTGCAGGCCGGCTATGATGTGCCTACCATCAGCCGCATGACGCCTGAGGTGGGTGCTGCATCTGGAAAGCAGTGCCCAGTGGGCAGGGGAGGGCCCAGCAGGCAGGGGAGGGGCCTGATGGCCAGACTCTGTGTGGCAGGACCTGACGGCCATCGGGGTCACCAAGCCTGGGCACAGGAAGAAGATCGCCTCCGAGATCGCTCAGCTCAGCATCGCCGAGTGGCTGCCCAGCTACATCCCAGTGAGCCATCAAGGGTGACTGGGGAGTGGGGCATGTGCTGTCACCCTCAGCTGTGGCTTTGCGGTGCCTTTTCCCCTCTGGCTGGGGGTGGAGGCTGGCTGGGAGCTGTTCTGAGGACGGTGCTCTTCCAGACGGACCTGCTGGAGTGGCTGTGTGCACTGGGGCTGCCGCAGTACCACAAGCAGCTGGTGAGCAGTGGCTACGACTCCATGGGGCTGGTGGCCGACCTCACCTGGGAGGAGCTGCAGGAGATTGGGGTCAACAAGCTCGGTAAGGACCGCCCTGAGGCCCGGCTGGGCCCCCACCTGCCTCCGGGGTCTCCAAGAGGAGAGAGAATGGGACCCAGCGGTGACCAGGACAACCCCAGCCGCAGCTAACCTTGCCACTTCCGTCCCCCATGTCAGGGCATCAGAAGAAGCTCATGCTGGGGGTGAAGCGACTGGCAGAGCTTCGGCGGGGCCTGCTGCAGGGGGAGGCCCTCAGTGAAGGCGGGCGCCGGCTGGCCAAGGGTCCGGAGCTGATGGCCATCGAGGGGCTGGAGAACGGGGAAGGCCCAGCTACGACTGGCCCACGGCTCCTCACCTTCCAGGGCAGCGAACTAAGCCCAGAGCTACAAGCGGCCATGGCAGGGGGTGGCCCTGAACCACTCCCCCTCCCACCTGCCCGCTCTTCCAGCCAGGAGAGCATCGGGGCACGCTCACGGGGGTCTGGCCACTCACAGGAACCGCCTGCCCCACAGCCCAGCGGTGGAGATCCCAGCAACCCCCAGGAGAGGAACCTTCCAGAGGGCACAGAGCGGCCCCCTAAGCTTTGTTCCTCACTTCCTGGCCAAGGAGCCCCACCCTATGTTTTTATGTACCCCCAGGGCTCACCCTCCAGCCCGGCCCCAGGGCCACCTCCTGGTGCACCCTGGGCCTTCTCCTATTTGGCCGGGCCCCCTGCCACTCCCCCAGACCCGCCTCGACCTAAACGCCGGTCCCACAGCCTAAGCCGCCCTGGCCCCACGGAGGGGGATGCTGAAGGGGAGGCTGAAGGGCCGGTGGGCAGCGCCCTGGGCAGTTATGCTACCCTTACCCGGCGGCCAGGACGCAGCACCCTTGTCCGGACCAGTCCTAGCGTGACCCCAACTCCAGCTCGGGGGACTCCTCGCAGCCAGTCCTTCGCCCTGCGGGCCCGGCGCAAAGGCCCCCCGCCCCCACCCCCCAAGCGCCTCAGCTCCGTCTCTGGCCCCAGCCCGGAGCCACCTCCACTAGATGGGAGCCCAGGGCCCAAGGAAGGGGCCATGGGGCCCCGAAGGCGAACACTGAGTGAACCCGCTGGCCCCTCAGAGCCCACTGGCCCACCTGCCCCGGCTGGGCCTGCATCTGACACAGAGGAGGAGGAGCCAAGCCCCGAGGGGATGCCCCCGTCTCGGGGCAGCTCCGGGGAAGGGCTGCCATTTGCAGAGGAAGGGAACCTGACCATCAAACAGCGCCCGAAGCCCGCTGGCCCCCCGCCCCGAGAGACACCCGTGCCCCCTGGCCTTGATTTCAACCTCACGGAATCAGACACTGTTAAGCGGAGGCCCAAGTGCCGCGAGAGAGAGCCGCTGCAGACTGCACTGCTGGCCTTCGGAGTGGCCAGTGCCACGCCTGACTCTGCTGCCCCCCTGCCTTCCCCAACTCCTGGCGAGTCTCCTTTAGCTTCTAGCCCTCCCCAGCCCGAGTCCAGCAGCCTTCCAGCCCAAGGAGTTCCAACCCCCCTTGCTCCCAGCCCCGCCACGCAGCCTCTGGTGCCACCCTGCCCAGGGCCCGGTCTGGAAAGCTCAGCTGCTAGTCGGTGGAATGGGGAGACAGAACTCCCGGCTGCCCCTGCCGCCCTCCTCAAGGTGCCCGGAGCAGGTAAGAGGGGAGGCCTGTGGGAGAGGCACTGCTGGCAGGGTTATGTCTGGCTCAGCCAAGTCCCAGGCCAACCATTTTGTCTCTGCAGGAACAGCCCCCAAGCCTGTGTCGGTGGCCTGCACCCAGCTGGCATTTTCTGGCCCTAAGCTAGCGTCCCGGCTCGGCCCCCGCCCGGTGCCTCCTCCACGGCCTGAGAGCACTGGGACTGTGGGCCCAGGCCAGGCCCAGCAGAGACTAGAGCAGACCAGCTCGTCCCTGGCAGCTGCACTGAGAGCCGCAGAGAAGAGCATTGGCACAGAGGAGCAAGAGGGGTGAGGGGGGCCGGATGGGGAGGGAGAGAAGGCTGCGGAGAAACGGCGCTCCCTGCATCCTCTGCCCGGGGGCCATGGGGATGTTGGAGGGGACACTGCAGGCACTAATGGGATAAGAGGTCAGGTGTTGGACTCACCCAGATAAGGGAATCCTGGTGGCTGCCATTTAAGAGGCACATGAGCCTGGCCAGTCCCTTGCCTCTCTGAGCTTCTGGGAGCTATGACAGCTCCCTGCGCCAGGGCCAGTGGGGTACGGGCCAGTGGCTGATCTGACCGCATCCTTCCCCTTGCTGCAGTGCCCCCAGCTCCTCCACCAAGCACATTCTGGATGACATCAGCACCATGTTCGATGCCCTGGCTGACCAGCTGGATGCCATGCTGGACTGAGCCCTCCAGCAGTGCCCACTGTGACCTGCCGAAGTCCACTGCCTTTGCCCCAGCACAAAAGAGGCCCCTGCCACCCTAGGGATGGGCCAAAGGCTGGTCAGGCCGAAGTGCCCCTCCTAGCAGGGCCCCTTCCCACTCCAAGCCAGCGGCTGTGAGCACCGCAGCTCTTGTGGGGCAGCCCAGCTTCTCAGAACCTGACTAGCGAGGGGCCTCCGCTGCATCTCAGCCAAACCCCTCCCAGGGTGATCTGACCGACAGCCCTGCTCCTGGACAGGGACCCTGGTAAGAGCTCTCTCCTCAGGGAGGAAGCCGGGGTGGGGCTCTGGGGGTGCTTTCTCTGCACTCCCCAGCCTGTGTCCCAAGTTGTTGTGCCAAGGGAATGCCTCTTGCCACCCACCATCCTGCCCAGGCCCTGAGAGGCTGGCGGAGGCATGTGTCTGGCCGGGCCCCCTCTCCGTAGGTGTACAGAGGACATGTAAATACACAACGGTGGTGCCCGGGCAGCTCCTGCCCCCGCCTTCCCTCAGAGGCAGGGCTAGCAGGGGTGGGAGGCAGTGGGCTTAACAGATCCCACAAGTCCTAACTTTTCAATTGTAAATGTTATTTTTTAAGCAGAGAGAAATGCATATATTTTAAATGGAATTTATTCTATCTATTAACTGCCTGAGAGGACACAATGGGGGAGGGGCTTCGGACCATAGCAGGAGCCCCCGCCGCCCACCTGAGGGCAGGGAGAGCCTGACCCCGTTGGCCCAGGCCCTGGCTCTGTAACCATTAACCTCTTCCCCCAACTAACACCAATGAAAACACCATTCCACGTGACTGGGCTGTGTGTTTGCCTCTGTGACACGGGGACCCCTGACCCCAGGGGTCTCACCTGAGCTAGACCTGAGGGACCCACCAGCGTAGATGGAGGAAGGCTGAGGCCTCCCTTTGCCAGCCACCGCCCTGGGTGGGCAGACCCTGCGGTGGCCTTACAGACCGGCCACAGGTGTTTCTTAGCAATTGACACATTTTAATACAAACCAGTCTACATTCATTCCTAAAAGGCTCATTTCCAGTAAAAAATATACACCAGTAGAAACTTCTCCCAGAACTGGGGCAGAGGCTGAGGAGACCTGGGCCAGATACCCCGAGACTGACAGCCAGCCAGCTTGAGCCAGGCACAGGAAGAGGCTCCAGGGCGAAGCAGGGCCCTGCTCCATCTTCAGGTTCAGGCGGGAGACTCCCCCGCAGAGGGAGGGAGGGGAGGCACTCGGGGCCACATCCAGGCAAGCACCACCACCCTGCCCTCCACGGCAGCCTTGGGAGTTGGACATGTTGGCCAAGGCTGCTGCTGTTGCTTCTCCAAAGAAGGTTCGCTTCAAGGCCATGTCCAGGGACCCACAAGCAGAGGCACTGGGGGGCAAGGGATCCCCAAGGGGGCAGCCCACAGGTGAGGGGGTTGAGGGCCCCTCTAGGGAGCGCCTGAGGCCATACATTCAAGAGTGTCCCTGGTGAGGCCCAGAGAAGAGCCAGGACTGGCCAAGGGCCCAGGCCGTCAGCTCCTCCACAGTGAGCCCCAGGGCCCAGGAAGACAGCGGGGTCTGACACAGGGAGCTGGGCTTCTAGTGCCACGGGTGCAGGAGCAAACCCGGAAGCATTCATGATACCAACTCCCCTGTTCAGAAATGGGTCTGGCTTTAGCCCCAGGGATGGGGCAACTACGGCCACCACAGCCAGTGGCTCAGAAGGGAGAGTTCATGCCCAGCTTAGTTTCAAACTGCAGCTTCTGTCGCTTCTGGTAGCGGACTCGGACCCTGGTGGGGCAGGAGATTAAAGTACAGGTTGGCAACGATCCTTAGACCGGGGGTGAGGGCAGGACAACAGAGAAGAAGGGAAAGGTGGGGGAGTGTCGCCAAGGGAGTGACTGGTTTAGGGAACATGCCTGAGCCCAGAGGGAGGCGCCCTGCTGACAGCTCACCGAATCTCATGTAGCTTCACGATCTCATTGGTCACCACCACAAGGACCAGGGACAGGCAGCCCAGGAGCCATGTCAGCAAGGGCACGTCCTCCAGGCCAAAGTGGACATGGCTGTCCCTGTGCGTCCACAGCTGCAGGTCCACGGCCGTCTGGACCACCTGACCCAGCAGCCTGCGGGAGGCAGCGGCCCCGTGTGAGCCCTGACACTGCCTGCTTCCTTCCCTGCTCTTCCCGGTACAGCAGTTAGCTCAGACGGCACAGTTAAACCTCTGGCCCCAGTCCTGCCCTCCAATCCTAGCCCTGCAGAAGCCCCTCTCCTCCCCAGCCCGCACTCTGCCCTCCATCCTAGCAATACTCACACCACAGGCACTGTCACGGCCCACCAGAGGTTGGTCAAGGGGCTCTTTCTCCACAGGGGCTTGGTGCGATGCACATGGGTGATGGAAATGAAGACTGGGGAAAGTGGGGCGATGTGGGGGTCAGAATTCCACAGTGGGGCTCCTCTCCCACCATCATCTGCACCCTCCCAGGGAGCCCTCTCACCAGTGTGCAGAACAATCAGGGCAGCCGTGAGCTTCTGAGCCGACAGCAGTCCGTTGGCAAAGTCCTCAAACCAGGCTGGAGCCCTGTCGTCATTGCTGCCAAAGTGAGGCATGGGCTCAGCCCCTCTGGGGCCTCAGGGAGGTAGGCTGGGGTGGGGAGGGAGGAAGCCTTGAGGTGAGGCAGACGGTGGGTGGATCTCTGGGGCTGGGACCCACCTGGGCAGCATGATGGAGGAGCAGTTGGTGAGGTTGCGGGCCCGGGAGCTATCACAGAAGCTCTGCAGTGTGAAGCCAAAGCAGATGAGGCACGAGCTGATGGTGAGGCTGAACTTGAGCAGGAAGCAGAGCAGGAAGTAGTGCTGGGTCTGCCGGGGAATAAGGCCAGTCACTCCTGGGGCGCACAGCCCCTCTGCTGGTGCTCCTGGCTCTTCCATGTACTCAACAGGCTCTTAGTAAATGGTCAGGCCTAGGGTATAGGGAGCTCACACCCCAGCAAGGGTCTTTCCCAGCTCTGTGCCGCCACCTCCTCTTTGATCTGGGGGAAGACTAGGAACCAAGTGTCAGCTTCCCAGTTCTGCTGAAGTCTCCCATCCAGAGCCTTCCAGATTAACCCCTCTCTCCTCCCCCAACCCTGTCCCTTCCATGCTCACTTGCAAGGCTCACAGGGTCTGCTTCGCTTACCTTCTTGGGAATGGACTGGAGGTTTTTCCCTGTTGCCATAGACATGATGGAGCTATGGGGGGGCTTCCCCAGCAGAGAGATGCTGAAAAGCAGAGATCACATAGAGGGATGGTGACAATGACCCTCTGTCCCTCAGTTCTCACAGAGGGAGCCTCTAGGGAGTCTTGTGTGTGAGGTCGAGTCTGGCGAGGGGATGGAGTAAAACAAAGGCTGGGCGGCAGTGGCTCACACCTGTAATCCCTGCACTTTGGGAGGCCGAGACGGGCAGATCATTTGAGGTCAGGAGTTCAAAACCAGCCTGGCCAACATGGCAAAACCCCAACTCTACTAAAAATACAAAAATTAACCGGGCTTGATGGTGGGCACCTATAATCCCAGCTACTCAGGAGGCTGAGGCAGGAGAATCACTTGAGCCTGGGAGACGGAGGTTGCAATGAGCAGAGATTGTACCATTGCACTCCAGCCTGGGTGACAGCGTGAGACTCCATCTCAAAAAAAACAAAAAGACAAAGGGGGTTCCCTCCATGCCTCCTGCACCAGAGGAGGTGAGCCCTGAGCAGTTCCAGAACCTTGGGCTCCTAGGGCTGCACAGTGACATCCAGACACCTTCAGCTTGGGCTTGGGGGGTGGGGAAGCTGCATGGCATCTCACCTGAGCAGAGGGTAGCAAAAGCAGGACAGCCACAGGATGTCAGTGGTACTCAGGAGTGGCGGCAGCTGGACCAGGCAAGAAAGGAACTAAACCAGGAAAGAAGCCAAGAGCCACAGTTCGATTCAGGCAAATAATAAGGGCATAGGAGCCCCCGAGCTCCCTTGCCCCAGGCCCAGATAGATGCTCACATCCTGCCAGAGGGAAGTGGGGCCGGAGGGAATACTGTTCTGCCAGTGAGTGTCATCTCCAAAAGCCTAGGGGCTTCGCAGGGCTCTGGGGGCCCCTTGACTGTACTGCTACCCCCAGCCTCCCTCCTCAGATGTTCAGCTGGCCCCTGAGTGAAGGGGCGAGTGGCACAGGGGTGATGCCTGTGCGGGCCCCACCTCACCTGGATGACCACGAGAGTCAGCTGACACTGCAGCAGGAAGAGGAAGCACTTACGGATGCCATAGGTGGCGTGCCGAGCCTAGGGACCAAGAGGGACAGATTATGGCTGGGTCTGCCTGTCCTCTCCCAGGCCCAACAGGTGACACACTTCAGCCAAGAGCCAGACTCCCAGGATGCTTCTGTGAGGGGAGCAGAGGCGAATGTTACTGCCTGGGAGAGCCCACTCGGAGGGCTGGGGCATGAGGTCCCCCAAATAGGTCCTGTGCTGTTACTCCCACCCCGGGCGGGTCCTGCGTCTCTCCTCCTTTGCCTGCCAAAGCACCCACCTGTTCGATAAGCCGGATGATGCTGATGGTCTCCTCCTGGCGAAAGGTCAGGGAGCAGGGCAGGCTGTTGAGCTGCCCTGACAGCTGCAGGGGAGAAAGGCCATCCGAGGCCTGGGCCATGCTGGTGCTGGTGGCGTAGCCAAAGGTCTCCCAGGAGCAACGGGACGGGTACAGGGGATCCAGGGCAATGCTGCTCAGGGTGGGAGACACATACCCTTCAGCTGCATCTCCCACAGGACTGGGCACCCCAGCCTCTTCTCCCCCCGTGCCCAAGTGCATTGGTCCCAGCCAGGGGACGTCGGCCATGATACACACCCCCAGCCCCATGCAGGCCCATCTGACCCTCTGGTGTGGGAGGTAGAGGCTGGCCCGCAGGCTCCAGGGTCCCGCCCTGACCTGATGTCACTCTGGAGGAAGAGGCAGCTGTTCCGCAGGTTGGCAGAGCTGCCCAGGCAGCAGGTCACCTCCCCGTACTCTTGCATGATCTTTATCATCTCACACATGGCTGAGGACAGCATATGAGGGCGCAAGAGTCAGGCAGGCAGAGCGCCATGTGGGCGCTGGGCAGAGACCCATGGGACAGGACAGCAGGAGGCAATGGGAGGTAGGCCCCTCTTTGAAACAACCCCACCCCCAGCAGCGGGATCATGTGAACATTGGCACTTCTGACTCCAGCCCACAAGATTCCCCAGCTGACCCCAGCCCAGGTTCCTTCACTCCCTGCATGGAAAACCTACATCCCTCCAGAGCCCACAGGGTGCCTGGGCCCAGGCAGAGCTCAGCCACAGGGACCAGGCTGCCCAAGTACCCGTGGCCACAGCACTCACTCTCCGGGGTGCAGTCAGTGAAGAGGGGCACTAGCAGGGGCACGTTGTCAATGTTCTGCAGGTGGGGCCGCACTTGGTGGATACCCCGGGGCAGCTTAGCCTGGAGAAAGCAGAGATGCCAGTGGCTTCAGGATGGGGATCAGCATCCCTCCATCCCTCCCCTTCATGTACCTGCCCACTACCTCTCTACCTCTCCCCTGGACCAGCTATGGGACCACTACAGGAACAGGTGAGACAGATCCTGCCATCGTACCCGGTTGGAGTCCTCCAGGAAGCTGGGGATGTCGCTGTCCGTAGGCTGGAAGCTGATGAGGTCCGAGTGGCCCTCCTCCTCCATGAGGAGGAGCCCTTCTGCATCGTCTCGGGACACTGTGGGGACAAAAGCCTCTCCCTCACCTTGGGGCCAGCCTTCTGGGGCCCTGTCCTTGCCCTGCAGATGGCAGAGAATTTCCTGCCTCTGTGTCCACTCCTTCCTGCTGACTACTGTTTCCCACAGGGACATCACAGCCATTTCCCAAGGGAATGTATTTATCTGGAGGGCTCTGGGGAGGCTCTTCCTGGCTGTGGCTCTGAGGAGGGGAATCCTCCCACCGCCACCCCGTCCCCACCCCACGCCTTTGCCCTTACCCTGATTCAGGTCATCGTGTAGGGAGCCTGCATGGCTCGGGCTGGAGGGGGGGATCTCGGAGCCAGGCATGTCACCATTGGGCGTGAGGGAGATGTGGCAGTTCCAGCCCGTCTCCAGGCCCATTTTTTCTGCAAACACCTGTGAAAGGCAGACAGCCGTGAACATGTGGGTCCAAAAGCCCATGGGAGACAGAGTTAGTGGTGGCAGAGGGGATGGCTCTCCCCACCTTGCTTTTGAGCTCATCCTCCAAAGAGAAGTAGACGAAGCGGATGCAGGCGTTGACGAGCCCGTCGATGAGGCGTACGATGTCCAGCCGGGCCTGGTACTGGGAGGACACCATGCCCATGAAGATCTGGCCGCTCAGGGCCTGCATGCAGTCTTCCTTCTCCAGCACCTCCCCGATCCCTTCTTCAGGCAGGACACACAGGACACAGCCCGATCAGGACACCCAGGAACCAGCCCAGGGCCACACACACAGATGCCACACCCAAATCAAGGAGCACACAGGCCCCAGGGGACCACACACAGCCACAGATGCACACAGCCAAGACACACGAAGGAGCCAACAGACACAGGAGAAAAGACAATGAAAGGTATGCATCAGTCAGGTGGCTGAATCCGAGCTGGGAGCCATGACAGGGCATGGCTTCAGCTTCTGCCCAGCCCTGCTGCAGGGCTGGGGAACCGGCCCCACCCTCAGCAATGGCTTCAATTCACGGTCTCTTGGGTTGAAAAAACCCGGGAAGTGTGTCTGGTGGGAATGGGGTGGTGTGGTGGAGCTTCTGGGCCCCTCTGCACCAGCGGGGTGAGAGACCTGGTCTCCTGTCTGATTCTGCCAAGCCTAATGCTCTATGAATGCTGCTTGGTAACTTCCCAGGAAAGCACTCTGATACATGTTACCCACTTGAGCATCATAACCAACCAGTGAGGCAGGCCAAGTGGGCACCCGCTGATAAGGGAGGAAACTAAGGGAGTCCCCATGTCACTGGATAGAGTGCCGCACTGGCACCCCAGCCTGGGGCTGCGGCCCCTGCACCCTTTGCTGTGGGGGGTGCCAGCGCCCTACAGAAGCCCTCCCTGCTCCTGGGCTTCTGCAGCCCAAGGGAGCCCCAGCACCAGCCCCGCTGGACAGACGCACGAGGTACCGTCAGAGCTCCAGCTGCTGCGGCGGGCGTTCTGCTTGATGGGGATGGTGCTGGGCAGCTCGCACATGGTGAAGATGCTGCTTTGGCCAGGCACCTGTACCAGCTCGATGCACTTGCCATTGAGCTGAGAGGACAGGGCGCAGTTCATGGGCTTGTAGGCGAAGGCAGAGCAATACCCAGACAGGCAGGCTCGCTGGTAGAAGTCCAGCACTTTCTTTCTGCCAGGGAAGCAGGTGGAGGTGAGGTGAGCGGTCCTGCCTGTGAAGGGCAGGTTCCCCGGCAGCGTGTCTGCTCTTGCTGCTGGCACATGCTTCCTCACCCACCTGTCAGATCCCGAGAGAGGGTAGATGTCAGCTCCGTCCCAGAAGTCTGTGCAGGCTTCTAAGACCACATCAGCGGTGCCATGGGACAGCATCTGCTCTGTGCCTGGGGGGACAGAGTTCAAACCCTGAGTGTCACTAACTAGCCCCCAGCCCTCACTCTGACCTGACAGGCAACACACTGCCGTCCTGGAAAAGGGCGCTGAGGAGCCCCTGCCAGAGGAGGAGACTCCCTGGGACTCACGATCAACAAGGGTCTGCAATGCCACTGGGCTTGGAATGCAGACACCATATTCCCATCCTTTGGACAATCCCGGCCTCTGGAGTCAACACCATCCCAGCCCTGGTCCCCAGGTCCAGCCCCTGCCACAGTGGAGCACTTGGAGTCAGTCTACTTTTCATCTGCCCAGGCCTCCCTAGCAATGGGTGGAGCTGGGTAGAGCCCCCCCTGCCAAGCTCTGGAGGGTCTGGCCTGATGCTGGCCGAGGTAGCCAGGGCTCACTGGTGGTGGTGTCTTTAATGAAGAGGCTGATCATGTGGCTGAGGGGAGGCCGCCGCTTGGTGACACAGGAGAGCCGCCCCAGTGATGTCTCCTTCATTGTCTCAGCACTGGGGAGGCGGTACAGCGCCAGGTGGTTCTCCTGCTTGAAGAGCTCCTTGGCCCCAGGAGTGAAGCCTGCGGGGCAGGGAACAGGAACTTAGGGCCATGCCATGCCAGGTCCATTAAGTCCCATGAGGAGTGGGTACTGGACCTCTTCTAGGAGGCAGGTCCAGCCAGCCATCCCCTGCCACAGGGGCCCATACCAATGAGGCGGGCAAGCTCGCAGAGGCCCCAGGGCACATGCACGGGCAGCACGGCACTGTGGCTCTCTTGCAGGGCGATGTTGCACAGGTGGTCGGAGAATCGGCACAGGCGCTCGGTGACGCTGGCATTACACAGATTCAGCAGCACATTGAGGCCCAGGGGTTTGAGGGAGGTGAGGTGCAGCTGCCAGTTGGAGTCATCAAACTGGATGCAGGAGGGGTTCTGCTGGTCCTGGGACAGGCTCAGCATCTCCAGGTGGTAGTCACACACAAAGTCCTCTGCTTCGTAGGGGTCGCTCTCCATCCCGGGCTGGGGCTGGGTCTGGGGGAAACATGGACGGGAGCCTCAGCCCGGGAGAGGGTGCGGGGAAGCCAGCACTGGCCAAGGAGGAGTCTTGTGCTTGGTCTGGCCCCAGCACAGACCAAGGCTGGGGAGGTCTCCTGCCCCTGAAATGCGCCCTTCCCAAGAGAGAGCTCCTGCTCACTCTCTTCCACTCCCTTCCCTCCTGAAATCCGCTTCCTGTCCTTCTTGGGCTCCTGTCTGCTTCTGGGAACTATTAATATATCTCATGACACTGGCAGGAGCCAAAAAGTGGGGTGGTCAGACCAAAGAGGACACAGTTGAGGGATGTTTTGTGGCCAGGGAATATCTCTGAGAGGGAGCCCCGGGCTGTGTGTGTTTGGAAGGTTCCAATAGGGACACCAGTGCGACCACAAGAATGGAAGGGTGGGGGAGGCTCCGCCTACTTCGCACCAGAGACTTGGGGAGGGCCTCAGGGGCCACTGGCCTAGGCTGGAGGTGCTGGGATGGAGGGCAGAGACGCCTGCTCTTTCAGACTCTGTGGTACCAGGCTGGCCAGGGAGGCCAGGACGGCCTGTGGCTGAGGGCGTGGCTACCCCGCGCCACCTCCTCCCCTCACCTTGCTGGGCTCTTCTTCGCCACCCTCGGTGTCCCTGCTGAAGCTCACGTTGGAGCCAGATGGGTGTTTGCTGCGGCTGTGCGCTTTGTGGTGTGAGTAGGGCTCGGGGGGCTTGGGAGCCTCGCCAGGCCAGTCGCCACGCTCCTGCTCGCTGGAAAGGTGCAGAGTGTTGTTCAGGGAGCCAGCCAGGAGCGCGTCTCGTTCATGGGGCTGAAGAGAATGAGGAGCACAGGCTAGGACCAGTGGCTCACATGGCCCGGGGAGGCAGGATGCTTCTAGGTCCCCTGGCTGCCTTGTCTTCACCTCACCTTCCCAGAAGCAGATCCTAATGGTGCTGAACCCTCCTTCACCCTCCCAAACCTCACCCTCCCTGGCCAGGCTCCAAGGCTAAATAGCCTGGCCCAGAGTCGGGCCCATGGGAGCCGGCCGTACCTCCTCCTCTACCTCAGGATGGCAGAAGGAGCGGGTGGATAGGCCGTCAGTGAGGTCCTCATGGCTGCTGTGAGGGGGCTCCACCTTCCCGCTGAAGAACAGTACAGTCTCTGGGCTGGGATTTGGCCATGACAGGATCCCCTGTTTGTCCACACAGCATAGGACCTGCATGGAAAGCGTTTGGGATAGGAAAGGAGCCTGGCATTGGCCCACCCTGCCCAGGGGCCATTCAAGCAGCAGGTGGGCAGCCCAGGCGCAGCCAGAGAGCAGGGCGGGCACAACAGGCGCCTCCCTGCAAGGCCCACCCTCACCGTGACGGAGCCCAGGCTGTGCAGCAGGCTGGAACTGTGGCTCAGCGTTGGCGACGTCCCCCGGAGCACCCTCAGGAAGTGGCCCCAAATGCAGCGCAGCATTTCCTGGTGAGAGAGAGGAAGTCTGCAAGGCCATTTAGGGCTCGGCCTCATTTCCCTGGAGATGGCCTCTAGGGGGAAATCCAGGGGAGCACCACGAAGTTGGGGTGGAAAGGCACTTCTCCAGGGCAGAGCGTGCACACATTATGAGAACAGGCCCAGGTTATGTCCACATGTAACGGGTGGACATGGGGTTCCAAGAGCCCGGTTGGAGGCTTTAAGGCCAAAAACAGGGGAGTCCCAGGGTTGTGGCTCTAGGGACCCGCAAGAGAAGCCATCCTGGGTCAGCGTTGTACCTGAGAGGAGACAGCCTCCGTATAGCTGCTGAGCGTGTCCTCTGAGAACTTAGCCAGCTGCACGGAGAGAGGGTGAGGTCCTCAGTGAGGAAAAAGCCGCCTTCACACAGGTCTCTCCAAGCTGGCAGAGGTGGGGCCCACACCAGCGGGGCTCCCAACCCCTTTGGTAAAGGGCCCGGGCCGTCCTGACTCCCCACCTGGTGGAAGCCAGGGTAGACTCTCACCCACACCCAGGGCCTGGCCTAGGGGCCCTCCTGGAATGCAGAGGGCCCGAGGCCTGGAGAGCTGCCCAGGCTGACCAACACGCCGAGCCCTGGACTTCTGCCCCTGTCCTCTGGCACCGCCAACTCCCTCTTTTTGTTCCTGTCACTTCCCCCAGACGCCTTGGAAGAACCTACCAGGGAGCTGGGTGAGGCCTTGCTCATCTGGGCCAGGACACGGGCCTCTCCACAAGCGGTTGCCAGAACCCAGAGGACTGGAAAGAGCAGGGGGAGGATGGGCAGGACGCCATTCACCTGGGAAGGAGTGGACCACACAGACGGCTCTTGAGCTCTGGGCCTGGGGAGGAGGGAAGGGAAGGGCTGCCCTGGCCCCACGGCCATTCCCTGGGCAGGAAGGGCCAGCTCTCTCGTGGGCAGGAATGGAAAAAAGGGAAAGAGGTGTCTTTCTTTTTTTGAGACGGAGTCTCGCTCTGTCGCCAGGCTGGAGTGCAGTGGCGTGATCTTGGCTCACTGCAGCCTTCGCCTCTCGGGTTCAAGTGATTCTCCTACCTCAGCCACCTGAGTGGCTGGGACTACAGGCGCGCACTACCATGCCCAGCTGATTTTTATTTTTATTTATTTATTTATTTATTTATTTATTTTGAGACGGAGTCTCGCTCTGTCGCCCAGGCTGGAGTGCAGTGGCCCGATCTCGGCTCACTGCAAGCTCCGCCTCCCGGGTTCACGCCATTCTCCTGCCTCAGCCTCCCGAGTAGCTGGGACTACAGGCGCCCGCCATCTCGCCCGGCTAGTTTTTTGTATTTTTAGTAGAGACGGGGTTTCACCATGTTGGCCAGGATGGTCTCGATCTCCTGACCTCGTGATCCACCCGCCTCGGCCTCCCAAAGTGCTGGGATCACAGGCGTGAGTCCCCGTGCTTGGCTGGAAAGAGGTGTTCTTAAGCTGAAGCTTAAGGGGACCTCTGGGCTGCAGAGAGGGAGGGGACAGCCAGGATACTAGGAGAAGAGCCAGCCCTGCGGGTCGGAGGGAAGCATGACAGAGAGGACAGGGTGGTCCTTGCCTGGAGCTGCAGGAGGGTGTACTGCCAGGAAGTGACCCCTGGGGCACTGAAGATGAAGCGCAGGGCATTGGTGATGAGGAAGCCGGCCTGTTGGGAACAGCAGAGGCATAGCCTTGACCCCACCCCTCTAGAGCATCACAGGCACTGCTGTTTTCCTTCCTTTGCTACTCCACAGGCTGGCTCGCTCTGCGACCCTCTGCATTCACTCCCGCTCATGTGAGTGGCCCAGAGACTCCCCCGCCACGTCCAGCCCTCTCCTCTGCCCTGTGCAGCCCCGTGCAGCCCTGCTGCACGCACCAGGACCACAGGCACAGCATAGTGTAGCATCACCGACTGCACTGTGAACCGCTCATTGTCCAGGGCAGTGACTGGTCGGGACAGGGCCATGTCCAGGCACCACCTGCAGAAAGAAGTGACTGTCAGTGTCACTTGGCAAAGAGGCCAGAAACCTACAACTTGGGAGGATTCTGGGCTTCTCTGCCAGATACCGCTTCTTCAAGCACCGTGAGTCCTGCAGTTCCATGCTCTGCCCTGGCCCTAGCCCATGTTCACCTCCAGAGCTGTTCCCTCAGTGTAGAGATTGGGAGAGGGCACCACCCAGTCTAAGAATTCTCACAAGATGCTAAAGACAGGAGCTTAAGGAGATGCCTGCCCTCAAAAGAACCTCGAGATGAATGGGACCCCTTCCTTGTCATCTCATCCCCCTCTTCACGGAAGGCACCAGGGACAGCAGGAGGCGGGGCGGCACCCCTACCTGATGTTGTCAATCACAGGGGTCTCAAGGACACGGAAAAGCCGGTGCTGCTGGGGGCTCTGTGGCCCTCTCTCCACTTCTCCCCGGGGTGAGGGTGGAGGGGAGAAGGGGGGGAAGAGGTCTCCTGGCTCCAGGACAATGTGCTCATCATCCTGCAGGCAGCAAGTGGGAGAGTGGGGGCAACGAGAGGGTCCTATCAGAGGCCACTCTTCCTGGACAATTCAGCTAAGTACAGACATTCCCTGGGGTTAGGCGCCATTAGCCCAGAGTCCACTGGGGCAGGGCCTGTGGGACTAGACTCTTAGCGAGAATAAAGAACAGCATAGGGGCCTGGACGTGGTGACTCACACCTGTAATCCCAGCACTTTGGGAAGCTGAGGCAGGTGGATCACCTGAGGTCAGGAGTTCGAGACCAGCCTGGCCAACATGACGAAACCCTGTCTCTACCAAAAAATACAAAAATTAGCCAGGTGAGGTGTGGTGGCACATGCCTGTAATCCCAGCTACTAAGGAGGCTGAGGTGGGAGAATCACTTGAACCCAGGAGGCAGAGGCTTCAGTGAGCTAAGATCGTGCCACTGTTCTCCAGCCTGGGCGACAGGGTGAGACCCTGTCTCAAAAAAAAAAAAAAAAGCAGGGTGGAGGAAGATGTCCCAGAGCCTCTGCCAAAAAGCCAGTGAGCTGGCCAGGAAGCTTCAGGATGAAGTCTGAGGACCCTCCCATTATTGCCTGTGGATGCTCCCACTGCATTTCTAGGGGAGAAGGAAAGCCTCAAGTTACCTTGATCCCCCTCAGAGAAGCAAACGATTCCTGGCCAGGCCTCAAAGCTATGATGTCTCCTTCAACCAGCAGGCTGACTGGCAGGTTGACCAGGTGTCCGTCTCTGTAGGCCCAGTGCAGGGACCAGGATGGTGCAAAGGGCATGTGGAGGTCTGGATACATGGCACTGGGCCACTGGATCTCCCTGCCATCCCTGAGGGCATCTGAGGGGAATGGAAAGAGGGAAACAACCCTCTCGGCCATGGCCCTGCACCCCAGTCAGATACAGCAGCACCTCCGGAGCACTGTCTGCCCACTTCCTCTCCCAGGAGGTCCATGGCAAACCCCTCCACTCGTTCCAACACTTCCCTGCTTTCAAGGACGCCTCCCTTGTAAAGCCCTACCTGGCCACTCCAGCCCCAGAGCCTCTACCTCCTCTCAACACCTGGAGCTGTCATTCTTTGTACCCCCATCCCATTCAGATACACTTCACAAACATTGCGGAGGGTCTGTGAGGGGTGCAAGGTGGAGACAACAACATGGCTCCTCAAGGAGCCTCAACCCAGTGGGGCAGATGAGACATATGGACAGATAACTCCAAACAAGGCAAACACGGCTAAGCATGAACAAAGATCCCTGTGCTGCAGGAGTCCAGAGGAGGGAGCAAACCGATTTGCTGGGGCGATCAGAGATGTCTTCCTGGAAGAGGAATTATTGGGGATGGGCCTGGAAGAATAGTGAGATTTTGTCAGCGGGAGATGAGTGAGGGAGAAGCTCACCAGCAGAGAACAGTGGAGAGAGGCACAGAGGCAGAGGCTGATACACAGCGGGCCTAGGACTGGTGAGTAGTTTGAATGTAAGAATGAGGAGGAAGAGAAGAGGCTGGAGAGGAAGGTGGGCCTGTGTTGGAAGCTCTGGGAGGCCACGTGTGCCTCTGGGATGGCTTCAGCCACTGACGCTCCTGGGCAGGAGACTAAGCTCTGGAAAGCAGGGCCCGTCTTTTGCCATCAGCATTGCACTCCCAGTGCCTGGCACATGGTTGCAATTAACCATTTCAGAATGAAAGGACAGACTCTCACTTGGCATCTAAATGTCCACTACCCAGGTCTGTTGGAGAAAGTCTCATGAGCGGGTGCTGCTTCTCGCACAGCATCTGCCCTGGACATGCCCCTGGACAGCAGGAGCCACCGTCCCTCAAAAGAGCCTCAACAACCCTCAATCCGCAGCCAAGCTGCATAAACACCGCCTGTATGAAAGGCCAAGCAGAAATCCAAGCAACTCTCTTCCCTTTTGGAACTGGGCTGCTCCATCTCAGGCTCCCAGCGCCCTACCCCACCGCAATTCCTGCAGGTATCTCTGCCCACCTCCCCATGTCTCCCAGCACAGTACACCAGACAAGATGGACTTGAACGAGAAAACTTCAGCCATCCTCCTGCCACGTGAGAGGTCTTCCCTGTTAGTTTCCCAACACGAGCCAGCCCGCAGGCCCACCTGCCACCGTTGGCCTTCCTGCCTGCCCAGCCTCTGCCTGGGCACCCACCACCATCCCACAGCTCTCACTGCCCTGCTCAAAAGAGGGTGGGCATCCTTTTAACTCCCCAGATGATAACAGCCCCTGCAAGGCCACAGGCAACCCGTCTGTGCTGGGGTGCAGGAGGGGAGCCCTCAGGGCTTTGATATGTCCGGTCCTCTTTTCCCACCAATATTCCTGCCCTTGACTTCACCTTGGATTTGGTCAATGATCCCTCGCAGCCTCCGCTCTACCTCCTGACGCTTCAGCCGGTCTTGCCGCCCGATGAGCACAAGGTTGAGAAGCAGCAACAGGAACAAGGCCGAGGCGTTCACCAGCCCCACCCCACGGCTGGCAGGAGGAAAGAGAGGGGTACCCACAGGGAGTGAGGGCTTGCCCACCCAGCAGCCCCTGGGCCACAGCTCCCTCCCACCCCAGTCCCTTGTGGAAAGTGTCCCGTTCTGGTGCCCTGACACCAGCTAGGCCTCTGACCCCAGTCAAGGGACTGAGGAGGTTCCCTTACATACCAGGAGCAGCTTGGGGGTGACAGCCCCCCTTGGAGCCCTGGCCGTCCCAGGTGTTGCAGCAGGACGGACAGGACAGCTGGAAAGGTTGGGGAGCAGCCTCTGGGTGCATACCTCCCGGCCGGCTGGCCCCCACAGCAGCCCAGCAGCAGCAGCACAGCCAGTAGCATGAGTGAGGCCCCCGGCCAGTGGAAGCAGGAGCAGCGGTTACTGTGGTGGAGGAAGCTGCTTTTCCACACCTCCTGGGAAGGGACAGGGAGGGGACAATGTCCCACTCCAATCTGGCCGCCTCCCCCAGCACCCTCCCCAGCCCTCATGACCGCCTTGGTCCCCTCCCTTTGACCTTGGTTGGCCTCCATCCTGTTGGGCTCCTGCAGCAAGTAGGCTCAGAAGCCACTCTCAGGGGAACCCTGGCTTCTTTCTGACATTTCATGAGGCCTCAGTTGGGTCACACCATCCAGGGTGACAGTGCATCAGAGTCCTGAGAAGGGGCCTCCCACTTCCCTGCCATCTCAGCCGGGCCCTGGTGGTCCCGAGAAAAAGCTTCACCTTCCAGGTCAGACACTTCTTCCGCTCCCTGAGATGTCCTTCCAGCACTGCCTCCAGCTGCTCCTTCAGGACGCTGAGGGCCTTCCGCGTGGACAGGCCCAGGGCCGAGGGAGGCTCGCCCTACAGGCAAGCAGGAGGCGTTGGGCGTCACTGCCAGGCCGAGGCTGTGCAAGGCACGCGGGCCCCAACCCTCCCCTTCCCTGGCCCTTCATCCTTCCCCTCCTCTGGGATCCTCACATCTCTTCCCCTACCAGCTCTGGCCCCTCAAGTTGTGACCATGTCCATCTCCACTAAATTACAAACTGTTCAAGTGCACAGCCTCCTACCCTACTCTTTACAGCCAAGTTAAAAAACAAAACAACTTTTTCTTTTATTCCATGTTCCCCAACTCACTTTCCCCACTACCAGCGAGCTCCCTGCCCACCCAGCCTGTGCTCACCACTGATCCCCCAATTTATTGCAAGGGGGCCAGCCTTTGATTGTATGGACAATTTTATTTTTTTTAGATGGAGTCTTGCTTAGTCTCCTAGGCTGGAGTGCAGTGGCGTGATCTTGGCTCACTACAACCTCTGCCTCCTGGGTTCCAGTGATTCTCCCGCCTCAGCCTCCCAAGTAGCTGGGATTACAGGCACACATCACCACGCCTGGCTAATTTTCTGTATTTTTAGCGGAGACGAGGTTTCGTCATGTTGGTCAGGCTGGTCTTGAACTCCTGACCTCAAGTGATCTGCCCGCCTTGGCCTCCCAAAGTGCTGGGATTACTGGCATGAGCCACCATGCCTGGCCTAAAATATATCTGTTTTTAAATGGAAAGAGGGAAACTAACATAGAGATGCTATCTTTTGGCCCGGCGTGGTGGCTCACGCCAGTAATCCCAGCACTTTGGGAGGAGGATCACTTGGGCACAGGAGGTCAAGGTTGTAGTGAGCTGTGATTGTGCCACTGCACTTCAGCCTAAATGACAAAATGAGGCCCTGTCTCAAAAAACAACAAAAAAAGAGATGCTAGCATTTCATTGTTCCTAGGAAAGACATGAAGGAAAAAACCTTCAAACTCTGTGAGTGACGGAGGGAGGGAAGAAGGGGGCAGGGAAGGAAAAAACCCACCATCTTCTGTAACTACCATTTCATGAAAGAGAGGATATTGTAACACTAAAATATTAGAAAAAAAGGTAGCGGCCGGGCACGGTGGCTCAAGCCTGTAATCCCAGCACTTTGGGAGGCTGAGACGGGCGGATCATGAGGTCAGGAGATCGAGACCATCCTGGCTAACACGTTGAAACCCCATCTCTACTAAAAAATACAAAAAAAAAAAACTAGCCGGGCGAGGTGGCGGGCGCCTGTAGTCCCAGCTACTTGGGAGGCTGAGGCAGGAGAATGGCATAAACCCGGGAGGCGGAGCTTGCAGTGAGCTGAGATCTGGCCACTGCACTCCAGCCTGGGTGACAGAGCGAGACTCCGTCTCAAAAAAAAAAAAAAAAAGAAAAAAAGAAAAAAAGAAAAAAAGGTAGCTATTCCCAGGGCAGGACTGTGCAGAGGCACACTCCCATCTCACCAAGGATGAGTGGGACACGGTGTGGATGGGGTAGACCCCTACGACGCAGGGACCAACCACATCATCTTAAGCGACCTTGTGGCCCAGCCTCTCCCTGTCAGGACTCCCCCATTCCTGGCTTCTCTCCTGTTTTCTCCTTTGACTGTTCTTCCCCATCCATCTGCCCTACAGGCCACCTAGGACACGTTACCAACCTCTGTAGGTTTCCAGAGCAACCTCATCCACAGTCATGGATCACTTGCCACCAACAAGCCTACAACTCCTATTTTACTTCAAGTCTGACCACTACCCTGAATGTGGATCCGTCTGCTTAATGGGCCTATAGCTGCTTCACAGGGACCTAGGAGTCAATATGTCCAAAAACCTGAACTTGGGCCAAACATGGTGGCTCATGCCTATAATCCCAGCACTTTGGGAGGCTGAGACAGGTGGATCACTTGAGGTCAGGCATTTGAGACCAGCCTGGCCAGTCCAACATGGTGAAACCCCGTCTCTACTAAAAACACAAAACTTAGCTAGGCATGGTGGCGCATGCCTGTAATCCCAGCTGCTTGGGTGGCTGAGGCATGAGAATCACTTGAACCCGGGAGGCAGAGGTTGCAGTGAGCCACGATCACACCACTGCACTCCAG
>NC_045449.1:69090264-69120740 GCF_002776525.5 Piliocolobus tephrosceles | reverse complement strand
CAGCCTGGGTGACAGGGCCAGACTCTGTCTCAAAAAAAAAAAAAAAAGGCCAGGCGCAGTGGCTCAAGCCTGTAATCCCAGCACTTTGGGAGGCCGAGACGGGCGGATCACGAGGTCAGGAGATCGAGACCATCCTGGCTAACACGGTGAAACCCCGTCTCTACTAAAAATACAAAAAATTAGCCAGGCGAGGTGGCGGGCGCCTGTAGTCCCAGCTACTTGGGAGGCTGAGGCGGGAGAATGGCATGAGCCCAGGAGGCGGAGCTTGCAGTGAGCTGAGATCTGGCCACTGTACTCCAGCCTGGGCGACAGAGCAAGACTCTGTCTCAAAAAAAAAAAAAAGAAGCCGGACGTGGTGGCTCATGCCTATAATCCCAGCACTTTGGGAGGCTGAGGCGGGCGGATCACCTGAGGTCGGGAATTCGAGACCAGCCTGACCAACATGGAGAAACACCATCTCTACTAAAAATACAAAAAATTAGCTGGGTGTGGTGGTACATGCCTGTTATCCCAGCTACTCGGGAGGCTAAGGCAGGAGAATCACTTAAACCTGGGAGGTGGCGGTTGCGGTGAGCCGAGGTCGCACCATTGCACTCCAGCCTAGGCAACAAGAGTGAAACTCTGTCTCAAAAAAAAAAAACAAAAAACTGAAACTTGCCACCTGGCTCTACTGCCAGAGTCACCTTTCCTCCCATAGTGACTATCTCACCCAATCACCTCTAGAACATTCCAAACCCTGGCCTTATGCTTGCCCAAACTCTACCCCACGCTGTCTCTAACTTTTCCAAACCCACTGGAACACCTTGGCCAGTGCAGGGCATGCCTGGTTGGTCAAATGACCTATTTACCCTTAAAATCAAGTCCGATTCTTGCGTGTGCTCCTGGAGGCCCTTCAGATGTGCCAGCCTCTCTGGCCTCCTTTCCTGCTCCCCCTGGCACCAGCTGAGCCCCTCCAGCTCATGTTCATATACTTGATGTGTTTCTCAGCCAGAAACACGTGCCCCACCCCAAACAACTCTTGCTTCTCCTTCAAGACTCAGCTCAAACATCACCTCCTCTGGGACATTTTCCCAAAACCCAGGGCTGCACTTCAGGGGAGGTTTACATGTCAATGGTGTCCTGGGCAACCTGGCCTGCAGCCTGCACCTTACAGAACTGTAATCACAGATTGACGTGCCTTGCTCTCCCGCCAGACTGCAAATTCCTTAAAAACAGGCTCTGAATTCTTCCATTTCCACACACCCTCACCATCCAACGGCTAAGACAGTGCATGGCACACACAAGCTCAATGAATACTTGCTGAATGAATGAATGAATGAATGCAATGATCCCAGTGAAACAGCAACAGGAACAACTCAAGGCATTCCGCAGCTTAGTCAAAGCTTCACCTTAATCGGGACTGTCAGCCCAAAATCTGTAGCTGAGACACCACAGCTTTTAAAAATGTGGATGTCTAGGCCCCACTCCAGACCTACCAAACCAAAATTTCTGGGGATAAAGGGAATCCCATGATATATATATACACACACACACACACGTATACACATACATATATATACACACACACATATATACACACACACAATCACATATATATACACACACACATATACACACATATACACACACACACACACACACATATATATATATATATATATTTTTTTTTTTTTTTTAATTGAGACAGGGTCTTGCTCTGCTGCCCAGGCTGGATGCAGTGGCATGGACATGCATCCATCCTCTCAGGCTCCAGCGATCTTCCTGCCTCAGCCTACAGAGTGGCTGGGACTACACCCAGCTAATTTTCTTTGCTTTTTTTTTTTTTTTTTTCTTTTTTGAGACGGAGTCTCACTCTGTCACCCAGGCTGGAGTGCAATGGCACAATCTTGGCTCACTGCAACCTCTGCCTCCTGGGTTCAAGAAATTCTTCTGCCTCAGCCTCCCAAGTAGCTGAGACTACAGGCACACGCCGCCACGCCCGGTAATTTTTTTTTTGTATTTTAGTAGAAATGGAGTTTCACCATGTTGCCCAGGCTGGTCTCGAACTCCTGAGCTCAGGCAATCTGCCCGCCTCGGCCTCCCAAACTGCTAGGATTACAGGTGTGAGCCACTGCGCCTGGCCCTTTGCATTTTTTTTTGTAGAGATGGGGCCTCGATATGTTGCCCAGGCTGGTCTTGAACTCCTGACCTCAAGCAATCCTCCCTCCTCAGCCTGCTAAAGTGCTCTGATTATAAGCGTGAGCCACCACACCCCAGCTCTGAGGCCTTGGGACAAAGAAGAGCCCCATGGAAGGCAGCGCCTGAAGGAGAAGTGAGTCTTTCCAGGGCTACCTGAGAAGCATCCATGAGAGCTTCCATCCGGAAAACCTCCTGAGCAAGCAGAGCGAATCCCTAGACCTCAGGCACCAGGAAAGGGATTTGGGGCAGCCATGGAGGAGGCTCGGCCACAGGCTGTGGGGCTGGTGACCCCGGCTGCCTCGTCTCACTGCCCTCCCTGCCCCCTATGCTGTGGCCCACAGTTCTGTCTCCCAGAGTCCTGCCCTGGCAGTGCCCTCTAGCCTTCTGGCCTTCCTCCTTCCTGCCCGTCTCCACACACCTGCTCCTCGGCAACTTAGCCTCAGCCCTGGCAGGGCGCACATCCCATAACTAAGAGTGGCTGCTGGGCACGGGGGTGCTGTCCCCCTGTCACAGGATGCAAGCAAGTGGAGCCCCCAGTGCTGGCCTGAGGGACAGGGCCTGGCTTCCAAAGTGGGCCTGGCCCCAGGATTCCCCAGCTCCCTTGCCTAAATCTCCCCTAATCCTGCTCTCCACAGTGGCTTTGGGGGATTAGAAAGATAAGAGCTGCCTCTTCCCAGAGGGGATAAACTGGTTATTTCAGCTCAGAAAGAAATGGCCTTCCGGGCGGGGGCCTCACACCCCGACATGGGTAAATACTGTGCTCCAACACACCCACCCCCCTTTGGCAAGGATCCTGAGGCCTTCCAAAGAAGCCATGGGCCAGAGCAAATGAATGCCCGTACCTGTCCTACTGCCTCCCGGAGCTCCTGACATGGAGGGAAGGAAAGCTTAAGGGAGGGTTGTAAGGGAGGAAGAGAAACAGGAAGAGGAGACCATAGGCCTTCTTCTGTCTGTGGGCATGGACGTCTGTTCCTTCCACCCCAGGGAAGAAGAGGATTGAGGAGACAGACGCTGTACACAGAGACCCCAGGCCTCCAGTGCCTTCCCCTCAGGCTCAGCCTTCTGAGCTTCCTCACCACAGAGATGGATGTGAATGTTCCCAGGACGGAATGACCCATGCCTGGGCCTGGCCTCCAGACATGATCGAGTGAGAAAATATTGGAGGCAGGAAGAGCTGGCCTGCAGAGGGGGAAGGCTGTCCACCCAGGACATGGAGACCGGGAGGGAGAAAGAGAGGAAGGACCGGGCAACTGTACACGGCTGGGAAGATGCTCGGCCTAGAATGAGGCCCACACTCAGGAGGGTGACAATTTCCAGCAAGGCAGAGAAAAGGCTAAGAGGAGTAGTCAGAGAGCCAGGGAGGTGTCCCTCCTCTGGTCAGGCCTGAAGATCTTGGACATTCATCGATTCCTGTGAGCCACATGGTAGCTGTCCTGACACCCGCTGCCTCATTCCAAGCAGCCAGGACCTCCTCACCCAGCCTGGCCATCATCTGCTCTCTTGCTGTCTCTACCCCAGGTACCTTGAAGCTGTGCTCTGCTCCCCTCCAGGTGTGGGAGGTATGGGCCAGAGGGTAGCAGATGCTCCCGGGCAGGGCGCCTGCAGAGCTGTCTGTGTGCATCTGCCCCCGCATGTTATGTCTATGGACACCAGCTCCAGACTGGTGATTAAAGACAGCATAGTAGAGGAAAAATAAGCCATTCTGTAATTACATGCTGCCCAAAGGAAGCGCTTGCCCGCACAGGCCAGCCCTGCGGTGAGGACCCAGCGTTCTGGGCCAGTCTGCTCTTTGCGGCCTTCAACTGAGCTTATCCAACTGCCCAGACGTTCACCTCCCTCTCCAGCAGGGGGTCTGAGTTAAGGGTCAAGTCACTGCTCTCTGTTGCTCGTATTTTTTTTTTCCTTTGAGACAGGGTCTTGCTCTGTTGCCCAGGATGGATGGAGTACAATGGCACAATCTTGGCTCCCTGCAGCCCCCACCTCCTGGGCTCAAGCAATTCTCCCACCTCAGTTTCCAAGCAGCTGAGACCACAGATGTGTACCACCATGCCCAGCTAGGGTTTTTTTTAGTGTGTTTTTGAGACGGTCTCACTCCTGTCGCCCAGGTTGGAATGTAGTGGTGCCATCAGAGCTCACTGCAGCCTTAACTTCCCAGGCTCAGGTAATTCTCCCACCTCAGCCTTCCAAGTAGCTGGGACTATAGGTGATGCCAAGACGCCCAGCTAATTTTTTGTATTTTTAGTAGAGATGGTGTTTCGCCATGTTGCCCAGGCTGGTCTTGAGCTCCTGCCTTCAAGCAATCCTCCCACCTCCCACAGTGCTGGGATTACAGGCGTGAACCACCATGCCTGGCCTGCTTTCTTCCTCATTGTACCTCAGCTTTGACCTGTGACATAAGAGCAGAAGACCTTCATACTTTTGGAAGGAAGCTCAGAATGGGTTGGTGGGTGATTGGGCTCTGCCAGCCTTTCCCAAAGCATGGAGTTAGGCTGGGTACCCAATGTGCCTGGGCACCAATGGCAGGGCATAGCAAAGGAACAGGCACAGTTCTTATTATCTGACAAACAGAAATTCAGGTTGACACCCACAAGCTGAGGTCGCCTTTTCTTGACTCCTGGGGCCAAGATGGCTGAGAAAAAATCTAACTTGGCCTTAAGTACCCAAAGGTGACATGAGATTCTCAGAGCTTCCCACATACTAAAAACTCCCACCACGCCAAGGAGAAGGGAGGCCCTGCTTCTCAAATTACACGGATGCTTTACAAGCAGCACTAACCCCATTCCACTGTTTTCACTGCTCAGGCTTAACCGGAGCAAGAGGAGAAAATAACACCGCTCTGAGGAAGTCCTGACTCAGGAGAGGCCGGCAGCAAACGCCCATCACAGGCTTGCTCTCTGTGTTCTTTTTTTTTTTTTTTTTTGAGACAGAGTCTCGCTCTGTCGCCCAGGCTGGAGTGCAGTGGCGGGATCTTGGCTCACTGCAAGCTCCGCCTCCAGGGTTCACACCATTCTCCTGCCTCAGCCTCCCAAGTAGCTGGGACTACAGGCGCCTGCCGCCACGCCCGGCTAATTTTTTGCATTTTTAGTAGAGACGGGATTTCACCGTGTTAGCCAGGATGGTCTCGATCTCCTGACCTCGTGATCCACCCGCCTCGGCCTCCCAAAGTGCTGGGATTACAGGCGTGAGCCACCGCGCCCGGCCAGCTCTCTGTGTTCCATCATCAAAGGGGGACGCTGGCAGGGCATGGGGATTTGGAGGAACAGCAGGGTGGTGAAAGAATTCTATCCATCAAATCAGAACCACAAGGAGTCTGCCACTGAACAGGCCCAGCTCTGAAGGTCTGAAGCTGAGCACCTGGATAGACTAAGGCACTTTGGAGAGCTGACACACCTGAGCTCTCCTGTGCCGCTTCCATCAGGTTTATTAGGTGACCCAGAGCCCGAAACCCCCAAGCCCCAGGCCCTCTCCCCCTTTCCTTTTTTTCTTTTTCTTTTTTTTTTTTTTTTTTTTTTTGAGACGGAGTCTCGCTCTGTCGCCCGGGCTGGAGTGCAGTGGCCAGATCTCAGCTCACTGCAAGCTCCGCCTCCCGGGTTTACGCCATTCTCCTGCCTCAGCCTCCGGAGTAGCTGGGACTACAGGCGCCCACCACCTCGCCTGGCTAGTTTTTTGTATTTTTCAGTAGAGACGGGGTTTCACAGTGTTAGCCAGGATGGTCTCGATCTCCTGACCTCGTGATCCACCCGTCTCGGCCTCCCAAAGTGCTGGGATTACAGGCTTGAGCCACCGCTCCCGGCCCCTTTTTCTTTTTTTTTTAAGATGGAGTTGGCCAGGTTCGGTGGCTCACGCCTGTAATCCCAGCACTTTGGGAGGTTGAGACAGGCAGATCACGAGGTCAGGAGATCGAGACCATCCTGGCTCACACAGTGAAACCCCATCTCTACTAAAAATACAAAAAATTAGCCAGGCATTGTGGCAGGCGCCTGTATTCCCAGCTACTTGGGAGGCTGAGGCAGGAAAATGGCATAAACCCAGAAGGCGGAGCTTGCAGTGAGCCAAGATTGCACCACTGCACTCCAGCCTGGGTGACAGAGCAAGACTCCATCTCAAAAAAAAAAGAAAAAAGAAAAAAAAGATGGAGTCTCGCTCTGTCGCCCAGGCTGGAGTGCAGTGGCGCAATGGCTCACCACAACCTCCACCTCCTGGGTTCAAGCGATTCTCCTGCCTCAGCCTCCACAGTAGCTGGGACTAAAGGCGTGCGCCACCACGTCCAGCTAAGTTTTGTATTTTTAGTAAAGACAGGGTTTCACTATGTTGGCCAGGCTGGCCTCGAACTGCTGACCTCGTGATCCGCTCACCTCGGCCTCCCAAAGTGCTGGGAATTCAGGTATAAGCCACTGTACCCGGCCGCCCTGTCCCCTTTCAGAGCTCCTGCATGGTATTCTGGGCACAGCAGCTGCTCTCCTTTCTACTCCAGCTATCTCAGGAGCAACAGAATCAAGGTCCCCTAGGCTCAGGTAGACAGGTTATGAATTTAGACTTTGACCTTCAGCCTTGACAATAGCAGATAACTACTAATTAGAACTGGCTGGCTGGGCATGATGGCTCATGCCTGTAACCCCAACACTTTGGGAGGCCGAGGCGGGTGGATCGCTTGAGCCCAGGAGTTCGAGACCAGCCTGGACAACATAGTGAAACTCCATCTCAAGCCTGGCCCCCTCTCTGGGTCCCCACTATTGTCGTCAGTGCAGGTATGGAAGGGACACAAAGCTGGACTCCACACAATGCCCGAATCACGGAAGCAGAGATTCAGCCACTACACAGTCTTCTGAGTTGAGCCAGACACAGATGGACTCTGTCTGCAGCCAGGCAAATCAGAGCCTCGAGCGGAGCTGCTTCCTCCTCTTCCTGGCTCATGCTGACCTTAACACTTTCACCCACATTCTTCCCCACCTCCTGTAGCCATCAGGACCTAGGAAAAAATCTTCCCCACCCTGTTGGCTCTTGTCTTAGTTCCCCACGTGGTTCTTCATTGTGCCTTCAAAATGCCTTCATTGGCCCTGAGGAGGGATGGCATCCTGGCCCTGAGCTACTGTCACCTGTGCATGGAAACCCAGGTCCTCACATGCCTTGGCAGGGTATCCCCTGGGAGGCTTGGGTCCAGTCCTGCTCTGGATGACTCGGGCACCTGGCTGGCAGGTCCCCAGGCACACTGACCTTCTGGCTCTCATTCCCAGTCCCCTTCCCAGGTCCCGGCTACCCATGCTCATTCAAGCAGCCTCCCATTTTGCATTGTCTTCAGGACGCTCACAGCAACCGCTAACCCAAAGACTCCCACACAAAGCAGAGAACACAGCATTTTAAACAGAAGCATAAAAGCCCCGCTAGCATACTCACTTTGTTGCCTTTGCCCTGATGGGGCATCCATAGCTCTGCCTGCTTAAAGAGCATGGGCCAGAGCCTGAGCCACAAGCAGTCAGCTGCAAGAACTTCCAACACCTCCCTCAAAGTGGGGAGGGTGAAGAGAGAGAGCGAGAAGAGGAGAGAAGAGATGGAGACAGCTGAGAGTGTGTGAGCAAGGAGCAGGGTGCTGCGGAGAATCGGCGCAGCAGAGCAGAGCTTCAATCTGCTGATTAATTCAGCCTATTTCTAGTCACGCTGCAGATTCAGGGAGGGAGGAGGAGGCAGCAGCCCTGGAAGGGCGGGAGGGAGGGGAGGAGAGGAAAGAGAAGGAGGGAGGAAACAGGAGCATTGAGAAGAGAAAGTTTGTCCGATATGCTGCCAGATGCAGGAGCTTGGCCTGCTCTTCAGAGGAGGCCACTGCGGGGTGAGCTGAGGGGCACCGTGCAGCTAGGATATGGACAGACAGAGGGACAGATGGAGGAGAAACTGCCCCTGTCCCAGAAACCGGAAGACTACTGCCAGTATCAAGGGGAACCCTGGGACACACAAATCCCAGCTCTCTTCCCAAACTACCTGTCCTTTGTCCCCAAGTCACTGGGTGAGCCCATCATCCACAAGAACCCTCCAAATCACATGACGACTCCCCAGCACGGAGCCAAGCCAACAGCCCTTTCCATAGTTACAGCTGCAGGAAGGAGGGGAGGGGGGACTTGTGGGTTATTAATAGCAGCACATCCTGTGTGGAGGGGGACGGGATGGACTGGCCTCTGAGAAGACTCAAGCAGTGACTTCTTGGAAGGCAAAGCCCAAGGCCAGGCAGCTGGTAGAAGGAAGGATCCAGTAGGGAGGGAAGAGCCAGCCCAAAAGGCCTCTGAAGACTCCAACACCTTCCTGCCGGGTAGCATGGACACCCTAACAGCCACGCAGGGAAGAGCTGGGCCAGCAGCCAGTGATGCCCCAATACATTCAGACACACCTGCCCAAGTGCTGCTGGGCCCATGAGGCTGCCCAGGAATGCCCAGGCCCTGCATCCCTGAGGCAGAGAGGAGGCCAGATACCTGGAGCTCCTGCCTCAGCACGTGCCAGAGCATCAGGCAGAGCCTAAGTCAGTCGTGGCTCCAGGGGCATCATTCAGGGACCGCGAGTTTGACATACGGGATGCTCACAGCACAGACACCCTGGGTGAAGGAGGGGCCAAGTCATGAGGAGTGGATGGGACACTTCTCTGCCTAAAGCCATCCTTATAATGGGGTTATACACCCTAGGGGAGAGGAAACAGTCTCACAGGTTCCAGAGCTGGAGAGTGTGAGCTGGAGCCTGAGCATGTTTCTCCAGGGCCCTCCGTTTCCTAGACGACACCATCTCAAGCTGCAGGGAAGAAGGAGCCTCAGCAGCCCAAGCCAGCCTCCCCATTCCCTTTCATGAGCGCAGCTCCCTGTGGAGCCCCCAAACAGAGTGCTGAGTGAGAACAGAAGGGAGGGCCCAGGCGGTCCAGAGGTTAAGAACAGGAAGACTCCATGGAGAGCAGGAAAGGTTGGCAGTGGGGGTCAGCTTCCATGCCAGCCACTGCGAGGATGCTGCTGCTCTGCAGTCTGGCTGTAGCCAAAGAGAAAGACTCCTGTCCCCTCTCTCCTGTTCCTGAGGCGCTGCTTGGGTGGGAGCTACAAGTCCGCAAACACTGTCCCTTCTATGTGACAGGCCCCAGAAAGAATAGCACACAGGGACTAGCCTACCTGCTGTGCAGACCCCAGTGCAGCCCTCTCTGGGCCCTGCCTCCCTTCCTACGCTGCCTACCTCAGCAAATGGAGAAGGGAGCCCTGCACCCAAGCAGCAGGAACCCAGGCTGTCACTGCTACAGCAGGGCCACTGTGGGCTGGAGGACTGGGGACAGGGGTGAGGGCTTTGAAGGAGACAGAACTGATGGATCAGAAGCAGAGAATTATCTCTGAGCCAAACCGCTCGTGGGCTAAGCCAGGGGACGACCCTCTTACCATCAATGACCACTATGCCAGCCCCTGCAAAGCCTACTCCTCCAAGACACCTTCTGATCTGTTTTTTTTTTTTTTTTTAGAGATTCTGCTCTGTCCCCCAGGCTGGAGTGCAGTGGTGTGATCCCAATCTTGGCTCACTGCAACCTCCGCCTCCTGGGTTCAAGAGATTCTCCTGCCCCAGCCTCCCAAATAGCTGGGATTACAGGCACACACTACCATGCCCGGCTAATTTTTGTATTTTTAGTAGAGACAGGGTTTCACCATGTTGGCCAGGCTGGTCTCAAACTCCTGACCTCAGGTGATCCACCTGCCTCGGCCTCCCAAAGTGCTGGGATTACAGGCATGAAACACCGTACCCGGCTGAGATCATCTTTATAAGTCCATTTATACAATTCACAAGTTACCTCAGCTAGAGGCCCTACTAGGTCCTATTACTTTACTGCTTGTACTATCCATTTTGTTTGTTGTTGTTTTGAGACAGAGTCTTGTTCTGTTGCCCAGGCTGGAGTGCAGTAGTTCAATCTCTGCTCACTGCAACCTCTGCCTCCTGGGTTCAAGCGATTCTCCTGCCTCAGCCTCCCAAGTAGCTGGGATTAGTGGCACGCGCCACCACACCCAGCTAATTTTTGTATTTTTAGTAGAGACGGGGTTTTACCATGTTGGCCAGGCAGGTCTCGAACCCCTGGTCTCAAATGATCTGCCTACCTCGGCCTCCCAAAGTGCTGAGATTACAGACGTGAGCCACTGTGCCCAGCCTGTTTGTACTATCACTTCCTCTACTAGACAATAAGCCTCTCTAAGCCAGGGGCCACCTCCCTGGTGCCTAAAGCTCTGCCAACCCAAAGCTGCCATTCCATAGTATGGTGACTGCCAGTGATGACTGACGATGCTTTCCAGGTCAGGGCTCACCTATCCAGAAAGAGAAGGAGGACAAAGAGAAACCCTCCAGGAAAAATGGCCCCTGAGAACTATCCAGCTGGGTCCTCGAGTCTTCTCCCTCAGGCTGGAGAGAGAAACCAGCCCCTCGATACAGAACTTTATTTCTCCCATACACTAGGCACTAGTGTTCAGTGGTTCTGGCTGGAACCAGAAGACAATACCATCCTCTGTTTTGGGGGCATTCAGCCTTACCCGGGCAGGCCACCGCATTACGTAACAGCAGAGCCTCTGGGGATGTGCTCCTTGGAACTGAGCAGCGCAGAACGCTTGCGGCTGTTTGCAGGGGACGACCCTCTTACCATCAATCACCACTATGCCAGCCCCTCCAAAGCCTACTCCTCCAAGACACCTTCTGATCTTATTCCCAGCTAGGAGAGAGGCAAGTGTAGCTTTCCATCTGTGCCAATCACTGCTAGGGTGGATATCTGCTGAGCACCCAGAGGTGGCTGTGAACAGGAGGCCAAGCACATCTGCTTCAAGTTCAATTCCAGAAGCCTATTGCACAGCTCCTGGAGCTGAACAGGAAGCAGTCAGCCAGCCCAGTGCCAGCACAGGCCCAGGGAGTGAGACCACAGCCCCCTCTCCAGACCTTCCCAAGATCTCCCTGGAAGGAAGATCACTATTCAGAAGTTCAGGTCAATAAGTATGTACTAAGCCCTTGCTACATGCCAGGCTCGGTGCTGTGAGCTAGGGATATTGAGATGAATGGAAGAGATGAGTTATTTCAATAGAATAGTGAGTACAATGGTGGAGGTACTATGAATGCTGAAAGGAAGGACCTCTGGAAGGAAGGAAGACTTAAGTGGAGAAGATGATACCAAAACTGGGTCTTGAAGGAAGAACAGAAGTTTCCAGGAAAAGGGGTGGGAAGCGTTTTAGAGGTAATTACTAGAGCTAAAGTCAAAGCAGGGAGGCTAGGAACACCAAATGCATGGGCAGGAGCAGGATTCTGGAGGGCTCTGTACACACTAAAGGTTAAGTAGGTGGTGTGGAACCACTGACCAGTTTTGTGGCAGCCATGTGGAGGTTGATGAGCAGAGACAGAAAGAATCTATTAGGAAGGTGTGGCAGAAGCTAGGCAAGAGACAAAAGGACTTCCTCTGGGGCAGCCTTTGTCAAGGGAGAAGAGTTTTCTGATTGACAACTCTACCTCCATCCAAAGATGGTATACATGGAAGCTGGGCCAAGCCAGGCTGGGAGGAGAAGGCCGATTTTATGGATGGCCTGGGCCACCTGGCTGCTCCCCACCAGCTGATTAGGCAGCTGTGTTTGGAGTCTGATTGGGGAGCTCTTCCCTAACCACAGAGAGGGTGCCCAACAGCCCTCAGCACGGCTCAGCAGGTTAGGACATCGCCCTAGCAAAGGGCAAACAAACTAAATTACACACCCCTGGGCAAGAAGTGGAAGACTGGCTTGGAGCCAACCTAAATCAGAAACCCTAGTCCCATGCGGTTAATAGGTCCACCTTCATCCTTTATTCATAGCTCCATGAGTCTGTGCTTTTCAGCCGAGAGGTCACAGTTGCATCTCCCAAGACTCAGAGCCATGCCTCCTCCCTCAACTTTTGCTTAAAGCCGCCAGTTAAGGACCTCCCAGGCAAAAACAAGAAGGGAGAGTTCAACAGAGACACACAGACAATACCTATAAGGCAATAGAATATGGCCTACCAGGTGCTTCTCCTTCAGGTCCATGGGCCAAGAGTGCTGCAGGCATGCCCAGATGAATGTGGTCACCCCCAAAAGGAAGTCTCCTCCCCAGCATGTACAAACCCCGGTGAGTCTGTCACGGTCCCAACATCTGGGGAAAAAGAAGAAAGAAATCACTCAGGTTGCTAGAATAGGCAGCTACTGTGAAACACAACAGTATCTGGTTTTTTTTTTTTTGAGACGGAGTCTCGCTCTGTTGCCCAGGCTGGAGTGCAGTGGCAAGATCTCCGCTCACTACAAACTCTGTCTCTTGGGTTCAAGCAATTCTCTTGCTTCAGCTTCAAAGTAGCTGGGATTATAGGTGTGTGTCACCATGCCCAGCTAATATTGTATTTTTCAGTAGAGACAGGGTTTTGCCATGTTAGCCAGGCTGGTCTCAAACTCCTGATCTTCCCGCCTCAGCCTCCCAACATAACAGTATCTAAACCACAGCATGGTATGTGGAAAAGAACGGGACTCACTGACCAACAGATGGGGTTAGCCCCGTCGAGCAGCAGTCAGCTCTGGATGAATTCCACTCTCTGAGCCCAGGAGGGAGAGGGCCACAGAGAGGATTCTGGAGGGGTACAAACTCTCTCTCTTTTACCCTTCATTTTCTTTCTTTCTTTTTTTTTTTTTGGAGACAGAGTCTCGCTCTGTCACCTAGGCTGGAGTGCTGTGGTCCGATCTTGGCTCACTGCAACCTCCACCTCCTGGGTTCAAGCAATTCCCTGCCTCAGCCTCCTGAGTAGCTGGGATTACAGGCACCCGCCGCCACGCCCGGCTAATTTTTGTATTTTTAGTAAAGATGGGGTTTCACCATTTTGGTCAGGCTGGTCTTGAACTCCTGACCTCGTGATCCACCCATCTCAGACTCCCAAAGTGCTGGGATTACAGGCATGAGCCACTGTGCCCGGCCTTCATTTTCCTTTTTTTTTTTTTTTTCTTGAGATGGAGTCTCACTGTGTCACCCAGGCGGGAGTGCAGTGGCACAATCTCGGCTCACTGCAAGCTCCGCTTCCCAGGTTCACGCCTCTGCTGCCTCAGCCTCCTGAGTAGCTAGGACCACAGGTGCCTGCCACCACGCCATGCTAATTTTTTGTATTTTTAGTAGAGACAAGGTTTCACCGTGTTAGCCAGGATGGTCTCGATCTCCTGACCTCATGATCCGCCCGCCTTGGCCTCCCAAAGTGCTGGGATTGCAGGCGTGAGCCACTGCACCCGGCCATTTTCTTTATTATTAGTATTATTATTTTGAGATGGAGTTTCGCTCTCTTGCCCAGGCTGGACTTTGCTTACTGCAGTCTCCACCTCCTGGGCTCAAGTGACTCTCCTGTCTCAGCCTCTCAAGTAGCTGGGATTACAGGCGTGCACTAGCATCCCCGGCTAATTTTTGTATTTTTAATTGAGACAGGGTTTCACCGTGTTGGTCAGGCTGGTCTTGAACTCCTGACCTCAAGTGATCCACCTGCCTCAGCCTCTCAAAGTGCTGGGATTACAGGCATGAGTCACCACGCCCAGCCTATTATTTTTTTTTTTAATTCTGTGTGGAGAAGGGGTCTTGCTGTGTTGCCCAGGTTGGTCTTAACCTCCTAGACTCAAGCAATGCTCCCCACCTCAGCCTCTTAAAGTTCTGCGACTACAGGCTACAGGCATGAATCACTATGCCCAGCCTCAATCTTCATTTTCAAAGGCACACTGTGTTTTGTTCCATATGTACTCTGTTTATCACTGAATTACCGCATGCAGGAAAAGCCTTGGTGTATTGGCATTTTTTTTGTTTGTTTGAGACGGAGTTTCACTCTTATTGCCCAGGATAGAGCGCAATGGCATGATCTCAGCTCACTGCAACCTCTGCCTCCCAGGTTCAAGCGATTCTCCTGCCTCAGACTCCTGAGTAGCTAGGATTACAGGCATGTGCCACCACGCCCAGCTAATTTTTGTACTTTTAGCAGAGACGGGGTTTCACCATTGTTGGTCAGGCTGGTCTCAAACTCCCAACCTCAGGTGATCCACCCACCTCAGCCTCCCAAAGGGTTTATTGGCATTTTTATTATTACTACTTTTTTGGTAGAGATTGGGTCTTGCTATGTTGCCCAGGCTGGTCATGAACTCCTGACCTCAAGTGATCTGCCTGCCTCAGCCTCCCAAAGTGCTGGGATTTCAGGCATGAGCCACTGCACCCAGCCAGCATTTTAAAAATTTAGGGTTAAGGCCGAGCACAGTGGCTCACGCCTGTAATCCCAGCACTTTGGGAGGCCAAGACAGGCAGATCACTTGAGGTCAGGAGTTCCAGAGCAACCTGGCCAACATGGTGAAACCCCATCTCTACTAAAAATACAAAAATTAGCCAGGCATGGTGGTGGGCACCTATAATCCCAGTTACTCAGGAGGCTGAGGCAGGAGAATCACTTGAACCTAGGAGACAGAAGTTGCAGTGAGTTGAGATTACGCCACTGCACTCCAATCGGGCGACAGAGTGAGACTTGGTCTCAAAAAAAAAAAAAAAAAAAAAAAAATTTAGGGTTAAGGTTAGCCTTAACATCAAGTGAAATCTAGATATGCAAGTTGGATAATCAGCGGGCAGCTGGGACAGCAGCAGGGTGGACGTCCACTGCGTCCCCAGAACGCAGTGGCAGCCCAATTTGACAACAGGTCTGACAAAAGCGGGCTGCTTACCTGGAAAATGAGGTTAGCTCTACCTCCCCACCTGCCCTCACCAGCCCTCACCCTCCCGTCCTGGCAGCCATCACAACTCTAGTGATCTCAGACCAGGGTGTGTTTGAGGAAAGAGTGACACTGAGCATTCTGGTTTGATGCCAAGCTACTCCTCTTGGAGAAAGCACTAACCTACTGACTAGGACAGTTTTTTGGGGGCCAGCAGCAAGCCTTGTCAAGGGGTGCCAGGCAGAAACCCAGGAGAACTGACCCAGAAAAAAGCTGTCAAGAAACAATAAAAGCTGTGTCCGGAGGACCCAACCAGAAGGCCCCAGTTCTACCGCCAACTCCACTCCAAAACCCCTTCCAGTTCCTCTCAAGGTGGCACCCATGCTGGTGCCCCAGGCTGGGCAACCAAGTCTGTCCCACCCCTGCTTTTGAAAATAGAGCCAGCCTCAAAGGCTCAGATACAGATAGGGATGCTGGAAGTGGCCTTGCAATGCAGTGACATTCAGTCTTTGGCAGCCAACTGAAATGGAATCCTGAGGGACCAAAGCCACTCCTCCCCAAGGCCACTGTCTGACTCAGGCTGCCCCAGTCCTGTTTACGATGGCAGCTCGAGGTCCCCATGACACCCCATCCCAGCAGGGGCTGGATGAGATCGTTGCCACACAGGGAAAAGCACCAGGAGCCAGATGGGGACTGTGCCTGTTAACTCCTTCTGCCAACGCTAGAAAAGCAAAATCACTCTGTGGCCAGCTGGAACCACAGCAGTACAGAGAGGGCAGCCAGGAACAGGACATTTTTCTAAGAGTCTCTGTTTTCCCATCATTCCATACATGGGATTCTGGGAGACAGCCATTCTTAACTGTCTGATCTGAAACCAGTAGCTGGGTCCTTAAAGGGCCAGTTCTGCTCCTAGTCCATTGTGAAAACAAGCACAGGATTCAAAGCCAAATATCCCTGGGTTCAAATCCCTGGGTTCAAATCCCAGCTCCAGCTTGTCTTGAACGCCAGTGACCTTGACAAATTATTTGCCCCTCTGAGCCTCTTTGTTCATAGAATGGAAATGACAATACCTATTTCACAGAGGAGCTGTAGAATTATGAAAAATAGTATATGCCGGGGATCTAGTATAATATTTGACATATAGTAGGTACTCAATAAACAACTGCCATTACTATCAGCAGCAAGCAAAAAACATGAACCAAGTGCCACTTAGGTGAAGAATAAGGACTCAAAAGCAAGGTGGAAGAAAAAGAAATGGATGGCATAATGATGGGAAAGAATCTCTTTATTTGCAGAAGACAAGATCAACTGTATATGGAGAAAATACTAAGGAATCTACAAATAAGATACTAAAACAAATAAGGGTGCAAAGTTGTAGGATATAAGGTCAAAATACAAAATATAAATATATTTCTTTTTTTTTTTTTTTTTTTTTCTGAGATGGAGTCTCGCTCTGCTGCCCAGGCTGGAGTGCAGTGGCCGGATCTCAGCTCACTGCAAGCTCCGCCTCCCGGGTTTTCACCATTCTCCTGCCTCAGCCTGCTGAGTAGCTGGGACTACAGGTGCCTGCCACCTCGCCTGGCTCGTTTTTTTGATTTTTTTTTAGTAGAGATGGGGTTTCACCGTGTTAGCCAGGATGGTCTCGATCTCCTGACTTCATGATCCTCCTGTCTCGGCCTCCCAAAGTGCTGGGATTACAGGCTTGAGCCACCGGGCCTGGCCTATTTCTATATACTATAATCAAATATCAGAAAATAAAAATTTTAGTATCATTTATAACAGTATAAAAACAGCATGGCCGGGCGCGGTGGCTCACACCTGTAATCCCAGCACTTTGGGAGTCTGAGGTGGGTGGATCACCTGAGGACAGGAGTTCCACACCAGCCTGGCCAACATGGTGAAACCCCAACTCTACTAAAAATACAAAAATTAGCTAGGCGTGGTTGTGGGTGCCTGTAGTCCCAGTTACTTGGGAGGCTGAGGCAGGAGAATCACTTGAACCCCGGAGGCAGTGAGCCGAGATCACGCCATTGCACTCCAGCCTGGGTGACAAGAACAAAACTCAATCTCAAAAAAAAAAAAAAAAAAAACCTAGAAATTATTCTAATAAAAATATATGTAAGACCTGTACACTGCTGAGAAAAATTAAAGAAGACTTAAATAAATGGGGAAATATACAATGTTTATGGATTGGAAGGCTCAGTATTAAGATGACAATTATCCCCTGATTTATAGATTTAATACAATCTTTTTTTTTTATTCCCCTTCTCGTTGCCCAGGCTGCAATGCAATGGCACAATCTCAGCTCACTGCAACCTTTGCCTCCTGGGTTCAAGTGATTCTCCTGCCTCATCAGCCTCCCGAGTAGCTGGGATTATAGGTGCCCACCACCATGCCTGGCTAATTTTTTGTATTTTTAGTAGAGATGGGGTTTCATCATGTTGGCCAGGCTGGTCTTGAACTCCTGACCCCAGGTGATCCACCTGCCTCAGCCTCCCAAAGTGCTGGGATTACAAGTGTGAGCCACCGCGCCCAGCCTCTCAATACAATCTTAATCAAAGTCCCAGCTGGGACTTCCATAGAAATTGGCAAGCTGATTCTAAAATTTGTATGGAAAGATAAAGAACCTAGAATAGGCAAAACAATTTTGAAAAGAGAAACAAATTCTGAGGACTTACACTACCTGATTTGAAGATTTAACATATAGCTACAGTAATCAAAACATGTGGTGCTGACACAAGGAGAGGCAAACAAATCAATGGGACAGAACGGAGCGTCCAGCACTAGATTCACACACATTGACCCTTACTTCATACCATATACAAAAATTAACTTAAAATGGATCACACATCTAAACATAAAGGTTACAACTGTAACACTTCCAGAAGAAAATATGCAGGAGGGGTGGGGACAGGAATCTTTGTAACTTGGGGTAAGCAAAGATTTCTTAAAACACAAAAAACATAAACCATCAAAGAAAGCAACTTTAGCCAGGTCTGGTGGAGCACGCCTGTAGTCCTAACTACTTGAGAGGCTGAGGTAGGGGAATCACTTGAGCCCAGGAGTTCAAGGTTACAGTGAACTATGATTGTGCCACTTCACTACAGTCTATGCAACAGAGTGAGACCCTGCCTCTAAAAAACAAACAAATAAATAAAAGAAAACAACCGATAAATTGTTCCATAAAAATAAAAAAAATTTCCACTCTTCAAAAAGTGCCATAAAGAAATTGAGGCTGGGCATAGTAGCTCATGCCTGTAATCCTAGCACTTTGGGAGGCTGAGGCAGACAGATCACTTGAGGCCAAGAATTTGAGTCTAGCCTGAGCAACATAGCAAAATCACGTCTCAAAAAGCAAAAGTAGTTTTGAAGTGTTTGGGATTAAAAAAAAAATTATTTTATATATATATATATGATTCTTACGGCTCAGTAACAAGACCAACGACCCAATTTTAAAATGAGCAAAGATTTCAGCCAGGCATGGTGGCACACATCTGCAGTCCTAGATACTTGGGAGGCTGAGGCAGGAGGATCACTTGAGCTCAAGAGTTGGAGGTTGCAGTGAGCCATGATCTCACCACTGCACTCCAGCCTGGGCAACAAACTGAGATCTTGTCTTAATAAATAAATAAAACAAACAAACAAACAAACAAACAGGCAGAGATTTGAACAGACTTTTCACAAGATATACAAACAGCCAATATGAGTATGAAAAGATAGTCAACAACATTAATCATTAGGGAAACAAAAATTAAAACCACAATGAGAAGGCCGGGCATGGTGGCTCAAGCCTATAATTTCAGCACTTTGGGAGGCTGATGGGGGAGGATGACTTGAGGCCAAGAGTTGGAGACTAGCCTGGGCAACATAGCAAGACCCTGTCTTACAAAAAAATTTAAAACCACAATGAAAGACCACTATACACCCATCAGAATGACTAAAATGAAAGACTGAGAATATGGCTGAGGCAGGAGGATCTTGCCATCAGAATGACTAAAATGAAAAAGACTGAGAATATGGCTGAGGCAGGAGGATCTTGAGACCAGGAGTTCAAGGCTGCAGGGAGCTATGATCACGCCACTGCACTCCAGCCTGGTCTCAAACGGAACAAGCCTTGTCTCTAACAACAACAACAAAAAGAGCCAGGTGCAATGGCTCATCCCTGGAATCCCAGCACTTTGGGAAGCCAAGGTGGGCGGATCCCCTGAGGTCGGGAGTTCGCGACCAGACTGACCAACATGGAGAAACCCTGTCTCCACTACAAATATAAAAATCAGCCGGGCGTGGTGGTGCACGCCTGTAGTCCCAGCTACTTGGGAGGCTGAGGCAGGAGAATCGCTTGAACCCAGGAGGCGGAGGTTGCAGTGAGCCAAGATCACGCCATTGCACTCCAGTCTGGGCAACAAGAGCAAAACTCCGTCTCAAAAAAAAAGAAAGAAAGAAAATGAAAAAATACACAGGGATAAGGGGCCAAAATGGAGAGGCTCTGAGGAGTCACTGAAGAGTGTGGGTTTCTGAGTAGGCCAAAGATTTGTTTTTTTGAGACAGAGTCTCACCCTATTGCCCAGGCTGGAGTACGGTGGTGCGATCACAGCTCATTGCACCTCAACTTCCCAGGCTCAAGCGATCCTCCCACCTCAGCCTCCCGTATGTGCTGCTACGCCTGACAATTTTTTTTCTGGAGGCAGGGTCTATGTCACCCAGGCTGTTAGCAGTATTTTAAGAGGGTAGAACATGGATCAGAGGGAAAAGGAAAGAAATTTTAGGCAGAAGAGTTAGAAGAAAATGACGATAATCTTGGTTTGCCATGCCAAGTATCTAGACAAAGGTGGCAATAGTAGCCATGAAAACAAAGGGGTGGATACTTCCTGCTGCCAAGCTCAGAAACAAGGTCAAAAAGAACTAAGGGCTGGGCGCGGTGGCTCATGCCTGTAATCCCAGCACTTTGGGGGGCCAAGGTGGGCGGATCACGAGGTCAGGAGATAGAGACTATCCTGGCTAACATGGTGAAACCACATCTCTACTAAAAATACAAAAAATTAGCCGGGCGTGGTGGCGGGCACCTGTAGTCCCAGCTACTCGGGAGGCTGAGGCAGGAGAATGGCATGAACCCGGGAGGCGGAGCTTGCAGTGAGCCGAGATCGTGCCACTGAACACCAGCCTGGGCGAGAGAGCAAGACTCTGTCTCCAAAAAAAAAAAAAAAAGAACTAAGTGGGAGCCCGAGGCTCAGATTGAGGGCAAGATGAGGAGTTGGCTGTCCTAATCCCTTCAAGGACAAATTTCATTAGCTGTGCTTGTACGCTAGCCATGCCCAACACACCAAAAATGCAGTTTGGTGGATTTGTATTCAGTTTAATGGTTGTGCCCACAGGGTACTAATTGATAGATCTGTGTTAAGCTGGAGGGAAGTTTTTAATAGCAAGCTGTAGGATTCTATCCTTGGTGGCATTATAGTCAATATTTTTATCAATGACTTGGGTGAGGAAACAGATGGTATGCTAATCAAATTCTTGGAGAGCATAAACCTGGAAAGGAGATCAACATCAAAATCCAAGAAGCTCTCAACAGGCTGAAGCGATGGGCCAAATCAAATGGGTTCAGTTTAACTGGAAAAAATATTAAGTACTGCACTTAGGTTCAAAAACTACTGTATAAAACTACCACAAATGGCTTAATTAATGCAATTTCAATATGAGTGTGTGCTCACTCAAAGTTCATTCACATTTAGGCTGCATTAACAGATATCCCGTGTCCCTAACAAGAAATGAGGAAGTCTGATTTCTGTACATATCAGAGAACACCTGGAATATTTTGTTCAGTTGTACATCACACACTTTAAGGACACTAACAAAACTGGAAGGCCTTCAGAGAGCAGCAACTAGGTTGGAGAAACCAAGACATGAGAAATGGCAGAAAGAACTGAAGATGCTTAGCCAGTACACCAAAAACACATTTTGGGTGCAAGCAGGGCTAGAAAGGTATCATGGCTATAAGCAGTGAGAAGGGTCAGGCTTACTCTGGGAGGCCCCGAAACAGGAACTAGGATGCTATAAGAGCTAGACTGACTTAAAATGTACAGTATCTTTTTATATAGTTTAAACTGTGTGTGTGTATATATATATATATTTTCCTTTTTTTCTTTTGGAGACAGGTTCTCATTCTGCTGCCCAGGCTGGAGTGCAGTGGCACGATCATGGCTCACTGGAACTGCAGTCTCAAACTCCTGGGCTCAATCTTTCCACTTCAGCCTCCCGAGCAGCTGGGACCACAGACACATGCCACCATGACCAGCTGTTTTTTTTTTTGTTTTTTTTTTTTTGTAGAAACAAGGTCTTGCTATGTTGCCCAGACTGGTCTAGAACTCTGGGGCTCAAGCAAATCCTCCCACCTCAGCCTCCCAAACTGCTGGAATTACAGATGTGAGCCACTGAGTCAAGCCTAGAACTTATATTTTTCTTTTTTTAAAAAATATATATAGAGAGAGAGAGATGGGGTCTCACTATGTTAACCAGGCTTGTCTTGAAGCGATTTTCCCATCTCGGCCTCCCAGAGTGCTGGGATTACAGGTGTGAGCCACCATGGCCAGCCTTAGAACTGTGTATTTTTAATTTTTTTTTTTTTTTTTTTTTTTTTGAGATGGAGTCTCGCTCTGTCACCCAGGCTGGAGTGCAGTGGTCGGATCTCAGCTCACTGCAAGCTCTGCCTCCCAGGTTTTTATGCCATTCTCCTGCCTCAGCCTCCCGAGTAGCTGGGACTACAGGCGCCCGCCACCTCGCCCGGCTAGTTTTTTTGTATTTTTTAGTAGAGATGGGGTTTCACCATGTTAGCCAGGATGGTCTCGATCTCCTGACCTCGTGATCCCATCTCGGCCTCCCAAAGTGCTGGGATTACAGGCTTGAGCCACCGCCCTGGCCAAACTGTGTATTTTTAAAAATGGAACAGGCTGCCCTGTGAAGCAATGAGCTCCCCACCACTAGAGGGAACCAAGCAGAGGCTGAGAAGTTATGGAGATAATTAATACATGAGGTAGAGGTTAGGAAGACAGTTCAAACCCTGAGAGAATGTGAAACCAAGAAATCCAAATTTCTTCATATGCAGAGACGCTCAACTCTGCATATAAGAGACATTCAGGGCCGGGCGCGGTGGCTCAAGCCTGTAATCCCAGCACTTTGGGAGGCCGAGACGGGCGGATCACGAGGTCAGGAGATCGAGACTATCCTGGCTAACACTGTGAAACCCCGTCTCTACTAAAAAATACAAAAAACTAGCCGGGCGAGGTGGCGGGCGCCAGCAGTCTCAGCTACTCGGGAGGCTGAGGCAGGAGAATGGCGTAAACCCGGCAAGTGGAGCTTGCAGTGAGCTGAGATCGCGCCACTGCACTACAGCCCGGCCGAGAGAGCGAGACTCCGTCTCAAAAAAAAAAAAAAAAAAAAAAAAAGACATTCAGGCCAGGTGTGGTGGGTACGGTGGCTCACGCCTGTAATACCAGCACTTTGGGAGGTAGAGGCGGGTGGATCAAGAGGTCAAGAGATCGAGACCATCCCGGCCAGTATGATGAAATCCCGTCTCTACTAAAAACACAAAAATCGGCCAGGCGCGGTGGCTCAGGCCTGTAATCCCGGCACTTTGGGAGGCCAAGGTGGGCGGATCACGAGGTCAGGAGATGAGACCATCCTGGCTAACACGGTGAAACCCCGTCTCTACTAAAAATACAAAAAACTAGCCGGGCATGGTAGCAGGCGCCTGTAGTCCCAGCTACTCAGGAGGCTGAGGCAGGAGAATGGCATGAACCCAGGAGGTGGAGCTTGCAGTGAGCCCACATCATGCCACTGCACTCCAGCCTAGGCAACAGAGATTCCGTCTCAAAACAAACAAACAAAAAAACACACAAAAAAACAAAAATCAGCCGGGCCTGGTGACCCGTGCCTGTACTCCCAGCTACTTAGGAGACTTAGGCAAGAGAATTGCTTGAGCCCAGGAGGCAGAGGTTGCAGTGAGCCGAGATCTCACCACTACACTCCAGCCAGGCGATGGAGCAAGATTCCATCTCAAAAAAAAAAAAAAAAAAAAAAAAGACATTCAAATCAGACTATGCCAAAATAACAAAATTGGAAGACTTTCACCACCTAACTTCAAGCCTTATAAAGCTACAGTAATTAAAGCAATGTGGAGCCAGGCACGGTAGCTCACGCCTGTAATCCCAGCACTTTGGGACGCCAAGGCAGGCAGATCACTTGAGGTCAGGAGTTCAAGACCAGCCTGGCCAACCTGGTGAAACCCTGTCTCTACTGCAAATACAAAAAAATTAGCCGGGCATAGTAGTGTGCACCTGTAATTCCAGCTACTCGGAGGCAAGGCAGGAGGATCCCTCCTGAACCCAGGAGGTGGAGGTTGCAGTGAGCTGAGATCGCACCACTGCACTCCAGCCTAGGCAACAGAGCGAGACTCTGTCTCAAAACAACAACAACAATGATAAAGCAATGTCGTATTATAGTCTGGCATTAGAGAGTACCAGACAGAAATAGATCCAGGAATATATGTTTAATTGACTTTTGAGAAAGATGAAAGGCAATTCAGTGGAGACAGGATAGTCTTTTCAACAAATGGTGCTGAACAATTAAATATTCACATGCAAAAAAAAAAAAAAAAAGAACTTGGAAATATTACTTGTACCATATACAAAAATTAACTCAAAATGGATCATAGATCTAAATGTAAAATGGTAAAACTTATATAGGAGATAGGAAAAAGTCTTTGTGACTGTGGGTTACATTTCTTTTTTTTTTTTTTTTCTTTTTTGAGATGGAGTCTTGCTCTGTCTCCAGGCTGGAGTGCAGTGGCATGATCTCGCCTCACTGCAAGCTCCGCCTCCTGGGTTCAGGCCATTCTCCTGCCTCAGCCTCCCAAGTAGCTGGGACTGCAGGCACCTGCCACCACACCCGGCTAATATTTAATAGAGATGGGGTTTCACCGTGTTAGCCAGGATGGTCTCGATCTCCTGACCTCGTGACCCACCCACCTCGGCCTCCCAAAGTGCTGGGATTACAGGCGCGAGCCACTGCGCCCGGCCTACTGTGAGTCACATTTCTTAGATTCAATACCAAAAGCATAACCCACAAAAGGAAAAATTAATAAATTGGAACTGAGTGGCTAGGGAATGGTTGGGAGCAGGAAGGAGAATTTTTACTATAGACGCTTTTTTTTAAAAATTCTTTTTTATACTTTTTCCTGCCCTTGCATACATATACTTTTGTGCCTTTTGATTTTCAAATCATGTGAATGTATTCAATATATCTTTAAAAGATCAGCAACTTCAGGCTGGACGTGGTGGCTCACGCCTGTAATCCCAGCACTTTGGGAGGCTGATGCAGGTGGATCACCTGGGGTCAGGAGTTCGAGATCAGCCTGGCCAACATGGTGAAACCCTGGCTCTACTAAAAATACAAAAATTAGCCAGGCGCGGTGGTGTGCACCTGTAATCCCAGCTACTCAGGAGGCTAAGACAGGAGAATTGCTTGTACCTGGGAGGCAGAGATTGCAGTAAGTTGAGATCACACCACTGCATTCCAGCCTTGGATAGAGCAAAACTCTGTCTCAAAACAAAACAAAACAACAGCCAATCGCAAAAGGACAAATGTTGTATGATTCCTCTTATATGAGGTTTCTAAAACAGTCAAAATCACAGAGACAGAAAGTAGAAAGATGGTTGCCAGGGGTTGGGAGCAGGGAGAAATGGGGAGTTAAATGTTTAACGGGAACAGAGTTTCAGTTTGGGAAAATAAGAACGTTCTGGAAAGGGATGGTGATGAGGGTTGCACAACAATGCAAATGTACTTAATGCCACAGAACTGGTTATAATGGAAAATATTATACTGTGTATTTTTTTCCATAATTTTAAAAATTCAGCAACTTCTGGCAGGGCACGGTGGCTCATATCTGTAACTCCAGCACTTTGGGAGGCCAAGGCAGGCAGATCCCTTGAGCACAGGAGTTTGAGACCAGCCTGGGCAAACAGGGCAAGAACCCATCTCTATAAAAAGTACAAAAATTGGCCGGGCGCGGTGGCTCACACCTGTAATCCCAGCACTTTGGGAGGCCGAGGCGGGTGCATCACGAGGTGAGGAGATCGAGACCATCCTGGCGAACACGGCGAAACCCCGTCTCTACTAAAAATACAAAAAAATTAGCTGGGCGTGGTGGCGGGCGCCTGTAGTTCCAGCTTCTCGGGAGGCTGAGGCAGGAGAATGGCATGAACCCAGGAGGCGGCACAGCTTGCAGTGAGCCGAGATCACGCCACTGCACTCCAGCCTGAGCGACAGAACAAGACTCCGTCTCAAAAAAAAAAAAAAAAAAAATACAAAAATTAGCCAGGTGTGGTAGGATGTGCCTGTGGTCCCAGCTACTCAGGGGACTAAGGTGGGAGGATCACCTGAGGTCTGGAGATCAAGGCTGCAGTAAGCCATAATCACACCACTGCACTCCAACATGGGCTACAGAGCAAGTTCTGTCTCAAAAAAAAGAAAAATCAACAACTCCTGATTCTGATTTTGCAATAGGCTCTGCCTTATAGCTAAGCAATATTCCCCACTTGGCTTTCATGCCAACGTAATGAAGGTTTACGCTCTTTGAGTACACCTTTGAGTCTTTCTCCAGCATACATCTTTTTAAAGTGTTTCCCAGTATTTTTCTGTTCACTTCCCTACCAAGCAAGACTGGTACCATGAACCTCCTTTTCAAGAAGCCCTTGAAGTTATGAAAATTGGGTTCATTTAATTATAGTACACTAAAATTTCTGGTTCCTCAAATACCACTCTAAGCCTTTCAAGGTTCTTCTCTCTGACACCCCTCACCCCTCTCCCATCACTTCTGGCCTTCGGAGCTAGAGAAACCCAAAGCAAGCAGTGTGTGGTTTCTCTTCCTTACGCAGGCCATCAGTGTCTAAATCTGGCCCTTAAACTACTTGTCATGCCATGTGACCCATCCTGTTTACTACCATCTCAGCAGCCACAGGCAAAGCTTATTATTACACAAACCCCTGATCACCAAACCGCACATTCTGGCTGGCGGGTCTGCTCGGAAGAAAAGCATTCCTGTTTCAGCCATGGCCTACCCTCTAGTTCACCTGTGCTGCTATAAACAAATCCAGGCCTGTCTGGAAACGGGCTTTAAACAATATTTTTAAATCCTATCATTTTGGTAAAGAAAGGCACCATCGTAAAAACAACACTAACACAATAATAAGATAAGAAATATTGGCCGGGCGCGGTGGCTCAAGCCTGTAATCCAGCACTTTGGGAGGCCGAGACGGGTGGGTCACGAGATCAGGAGATCGAGACCATCCTGGCTAACACGGTGAAACCCCGTCTCTACTAAAAAATACAAAAAACTAGCCGGGCGAGGTGGCGGGCGCCTGTAGTCCCAGCTACTGGGGAGGCTGAGGCAGGAGAATGGCGGGAACCCGGGAGGCGGAGTTTGCAGTGAGCTGAGATTGTGCCACTGCACTCTAGCCCGGGTGACAGAGCAAGACTCCATCTCAAAAAAAAAAAAGAAAAGAAAAAAAGAAATATTGATACATATTTACCAACCGGTGCCAAGCCTGACCCAGAAGCTTCTCACTTGAACACCAGGAACGGACTTAAAGGCTTTGTGGCATTCAGGCTTGGACTGCTATATAAGAGTTCAACTTGATTCATCAGATTAAGCTAAATACATAAAGCCTTGGGTGTAGGTAGTATTTACATTAGGACCCCTCCCTCTCCTGTGGAAACTGTTTCTCAAGCCCAACTTAGGGAGAGAGCAGCAGGGATGAAGTGGATGATCACAACCTTCAATTCTCATTAGTTTCTACAGGAGTTAAGGTTTCCAAAAGGCTGGTTCTTCGGCACTAGCAGCTGGCACTCCCTAGCAACTTCTCAAAAGAGAAACGTCACGGGGTTTCTGTTCTCTTCCATTTCACTGTCCAGGCCTAGCTTTCCCAGTCTCATCTGATGTCAAGTCACCACAAACAAGGGGTGTGGTGGTCTGGGGGTTCAAGGGCAGTTAACTCTCCATTATTTGGGGGCTGATGATGAAGAGGATGGTTTGTATTTCACCTCCCTGGTCAGTGCACTACTCCACAGTATCCACCAGTTTTCCTGTTTGCCGTTTTGACAAAGAGAACCAGTGAGCAAGGAAGTTAGAGCTAACATAGCAGCTAAGACTTGCAATGTTTTGAGGATTTTATCTGAATGTGCTGTCTCCTGTTCTAGGGTTAACCATAGTCTACATTTTAATGTGCTCTGATCTTTACAGTGATTTGCAAACTTTTTGATTCCATGACTCTTTTTTTTTTCTTCGGAGACAGAGTCTTGCTCTGTTGCCCAGGCTGGAGTGAGTGCAGCGGCATGATCACAGCTCACTGCAGCCTCGACCTTCTGGACTCAAGCGATCCTCTGGCCTCCACCTCCCAAGGAGCTGGGAACACAGGTATGTGCCACCATGCCCAGCTAATTTTTTGGTTTTCTTGTCACTGTGTTACCCAGGTTGATCTCAAACTCCTGGGCTCAAGCAATCCTCCCACATCAGCCTCCCAAAGTGCTGGGATTACAGGCATTATTTTGACTCTTTTGAACTTTACTAATGCCATTGCTTTAAATTTTTTTATTTATTTGTATTATTTTAGTTCTGCTTCAGGATCTAACATTTTTTTAACCACCTCTTTAGAATACCAAGATCAGCTCTTCTTTTGCCAAAAGTACTATAAAGAGATACCACAGTGCCATTTCTTCTCTCCTCAATGGCTCTCAATCTTTTTCTGCCTCCACGCTGTTCCTGTATGCAATGCGTTCCTGTGAATAACATCTCTAATGACACTATAATGGTTCCCAAAAAACAAGGAAGAGGCACACCTTCCTCCTACTCTGCCTGTCGCTGCCCTGAGAATCACTGAAATAATTTATGCCCCCAATATAGACAGAGACAACAATAAATATTAATACAAGTAGTCCGCCAGAGGACTACCTGCTGCCTTCTTAAAATTAATGAATGCAAACCAGGCATGAAGACCCTAGTAATTGCCAGGAAGCATAGGAGGATCCGACTTTTAATGCCCATCACTTTTAGTGCCCAGAGCCACCCTGCAAAAGGCTCAGGGGAGTCAGGGAACTAGATTTCCTCAGGTCACACCTAGGAAACAACTGGCTCTAGCGGATAAAGAACTCAACACCCTTGGACTTTCGGATTCTAGTTTGGCTCTAGGTGACCCTGGCCTTGCCTCTCTGAACAATCTCCACATCTGCAAAATAAAAATATTAAAACTGCCCCCTCCCTGCTTCCATCTTCCAAGGTTACCTGTGGAATAACAACTATGTCACTAAAGCTGAGCATCTTGGATAAATCATGAGAAAACGATCCTTCTCTCCAATGCATACACCCACACACCAGAAGGAAAACAGATTCCATAACGAGCGCCCTCCTTTTTTCCCTCAAGAGCCACCGAAAAACTCAGGAGAGAGGGTGGGATGTAGCAGCACGTGACCAAGGCAATGCCAAAGTGCAGCCTGCGGTGACACACCAATGAAAGAGCGGGGCTTTGCTTGCATCTGGCGCTGGGCAGCGGGCAGGGGCCGCATCGTGGCATGCTAGGAACCGGGAGACCTGGGCTCCAGGGGTGTGCGGCACAGGATCCAGGGCATTGCACAGGAATCACTTTATCCGATGCCATGGATGGTGAGCCTATGGTTGCTTCTGAGGAGCCTGAAAACGCTTCTGGAAAGGCGGAAGGAAAAGAAAGCACGCTCCAAACTGCAAGATCAGGGAGGGCTGCCAGGAGCCCCTCGGCCGGCTCCATCCAGCTGGGGACGGCGGCGCGAGGACCCCGGGCGGCTGCGGAGAGCGCGCGCAGGCGGCACAACGGTCTTTATTTGGGTCGGGGTATGAGGACTTCCAGGGGCCTCGAAATAAATACTCAGGGCGTCGGCGCTGGGAGCCCTCTGGGCCAGGGCCCGGGCACGACAGACCTGGGGCAGGGATTCTTTGTTGGCGAGAGGCTTTATTTCTGGCGAGAGACCCCACAATGGACCAATCCAGGGCCGACAGCAAGAGTCTGAAGACTCGGGGGAAGGCAATGGTCAAGAGCTTGAGACCAGAGCCAGTCCCTGGACTCCCCCTCAGGAGGCATCCCCTGAGGCCGTTCTCTGGGTGCAGACCCCAGACTCCCCTTTCCTTGACCAAGAATCCAAAGGACGCGCAAGGCCGAGCCCCACGCCCCCTTGTTCCCCACTTTCGGGCCACGGGCCTTCTCGTACTTACCGGGGCCACGGGGCCGGTCTTGCTCGCCCGCGTCCTCTCCCCTCCCAGCCCCCTCCTCACTTCACGTCCCCTCCTCCGGGGGCCGCAGCCATGTCCGTTACTGGCAACTCTAAGGGGGCTTGCCTCCGTTCCGGACAACAGAGGCGCCTGGCAGAGAGCTAAAGTTCAGGCCACCGATTGGTCAGAATTTGAGAATGAGGGTGAATTGTGGCTTCTTATTGGCTACGCGGCGTGCCAGGCTGTAGCTGCAACCGCCCCTCTGAGAGCCTGGCGGAATTAGGTGCAGAGTGATGCGACCGGGAGAGTGAAAAGCAACTGTCCTTTCCTGGGCGTAATGCTCAGGCACTTTCTAGTCCAGTAGCCCTGACCAGAGGGCACGGCTTTAGCTTCGATTCGTTTTCCTATGGAATTATTCTAAAAAGATAGGCGGCACGCCCCCCCCCCCCGCCCCCCCCCCCCCCCCCCTTTTTTTTTTTTTAAATAAGCCCTTTGCAGAGCTCCCCGCCTCTCTTAAATTCTTCTAAGCTCCCTCCTTGTTGCTGGAAACAAATGCCTGGAGGCTCCCTGCTCCGAGAGGCCTTGGAGGGACTCCCTCAGGACGAATATTGCGTCCACACCGAAGCTAGAAAATCTAAGGCAATACTGCAATTCTCTCTGCCCCTTCCAGCTCGGCTGAAATCTAAGCGAAAAACAAGTTAATTTTTTTTTTTTTTCTAGGTAATTAGAGAAATCTCCTGGTAGACCCCTCTTGGGAAAACAAAGCAAGCCTGTGTCAGTATTTACTTCTCGTTTCCCAGAGATCTAAGTCTGGAAGGCTTGTTTAAAAAAACAAAAACACAAACAAAACTTGTTTATAAAATTGAGAAAGAGCTGAGCTTGGCCCTGTGAAGTAAGAACCCTTTCCCACATCCATGAATTTAATTACGTAATTAAAATCCCTTTCTCAGCTGGACAAGAAAATGGCATTTTAGTACCTAATCTTGTATGACCCAGTTTAGCTGTTGCCTAAAACACTGTTGGAATCATGTCACTACCCTGCACACAAAAATCTATAGTTCACCTTTGCAAATAGGTCCAAATCTTTTTCCCTGATGTTCAAAGCCCTTCATAAATTGACTCAGACATACATTTCCACGTCTAACTCCCCTCAGGCTAAACTATTCCTGCAGCCACATAGATTCACCAGCATTCTTTAAACATGTCGGCCGGGCGCGGTGGCTCAAGCCTGTAATCCCAGCACTTTGGGAGGCCGAAACCGGCGGATCACGAGGTCAGGAGTTCGAGACCATCCTGGCTAACACGGTGAAACCCCATCTCTACTAAAAA
>NC_045449.1:69083295-69090164 GCF_002776525.5 Piliocolobus tephrosceles | reverse complement strand
CAGTGAGCTGAGATCCGGCCACTGCACTCCAGCCTGGGCGACAGAGCGAGACTCGGTCTCAAAAAAAAAAGAAAAGAAAAAAAAAGGGCCGGGCGCGGTGGCTCAAGCCTGTAATCCCTTTTTTTTGGGAGGCCGAGACGGGCGGATCACGAGGTCAGGGGATCGAGACCATCCTGGCTAACACTGTGAAACCCCGTCTCTACTAAAAAATACAAAAAACTAGCCGGGCGAGGTGGCGGGCGCCTGTAGTCCCAGCTACTCGGGAGGCTGAGGCAGGAGAATGGCGTGAACCCCGGAGGCGGAGCTTGCAGTGGGCGGGGACCGGGCCACTGCACTCCGGCGGGGCGACCGAGCGAGACCCCATCCCCAAAAAAAAAAAAAAAAAAAAAAAAAAAACATGTCAGAGAACTTTCCACCTCTGCTCCTTCGTCACATGGTTCCCTATGCTTTGCTTTGAAGGTTCTTTCTTTTTTTCTTTTTCTTTTTCTTCTTTTTTTTTTTTTGAAACAGAGTTTCGCTCTTGTCACCTAGGCTGGAGTGCAATGGCTCAATCTTGGCGCACTGCAACCTTCACCTCCAGGGTTCAAGCGATTCTCTCGCCTCAGCCTCCTGAGTAGCTGGGATTACAGGCATGTGCCACCATGCCCAGCTAATTTTTGTATTTTTAGTAGAGATGGGATTTCACCATGTTGGTCAGGCTGGTCTTGAACTCCTGACCTCATGATCCACCCACCTCCGCCTCCCGAAATGCTGGGATTACAGATATGGGCCGTCGCGCCTGGCAGCCACCTTTTCAACCTAGTCATTTGTTTAAAAGTAACAGGAGGAGGCTGGGCACAGTGGCTCACATCTGTAAGCCCAGCCCTTTGGGAAGCTGAAGTGGGTGCATCACCTGAGGTCAGCGGTTCAAGACTAGCCTGGCCAACATGGTGAAACCGTCTCTACAAAACTACAAAAATTAGCTGGGTATGGTGGCAGGCACCTGTAATCCCAGCTACTCAGGAGGCTGAGGTGGGAAAATCACTCGAACCTGGGATGCAGAGGTTGCAGTGAGCCAAGACAGCTCCACTGCACTCCAGTCTGGGTGACAAAGCGAGACTCCATCTCAAAAAAAAGAAAAGGAGCTGGGTGCGGTGGCTCATGCCTGCATGCCTGTAATTCCAGCACTTCGGGAGGCAGAGGTGGGCAGATTGCTTGAGCCTAGAAGACCCGCCTGGAGAACATAGCGAGATGCCTTCTCTACTAAAAAAATTGTCAAAAGAGGAAAAAGTAAATAATAAAAAAGAAATAATGGGCTTCAAATAACACAGGGGAAAGGTTTGGAGGGAGACAGCAGTGGAGGAAGACAGAGGTTGGCATTCGAGGTCGGGACTGAGGATACTTGCGATGTGAGGCCTGGTGAAATTATCTGAGCTGTCTATTCTTGAGCAGACAGTTCCCACGATTGGTTTGCTCCATCGGCAAGAGCCTCTTGCCTCTAAGTTGTGAGTGGTATTTTTAGGAGAAGCTGCTCCTTTAATACGTGCATCGTGTAGTAGTGATGTCTCACTGACAAGGGGCTCCTCTTGGGCCCTCTGATTCAACCACGAGGTCCCCCTGAAGAACATTGTCGTAAATACTGCCAGTGAGACCATTCTGACACGTCTTTGTCCCCCTGAAGAGTGGTCTGGGCCAAGCTTGTAATACCAACACTTTGGGAGGCCAAGGTGGGAGAGTCACTTGAGCCCAGGAGTTTGAGACCAGCCAGGTCAACACAGGGAGCTTCCATTTCTACAAAAAATTTAAAAATAAAAATAATTAGCCAGGCATGGTGCACACCTGTGGTGCCAGCTACCCAGGAGACTGACATGGAAGGATCATTTGAGCCCAGGAAGTTGAGCCTGCAGTGAGCTGTGACTGCGCCACTGCACTCCAGCCTGGGCGACAGAGTGAGATCTGCCTCAAAAAAACAAAAAAGGCCGGGCGCGGTGGCTCACGCTTGTAATCCCAGCACTTTGGAAGGCTGAGGTGGGTGGATCGTGAGGTCAGGAGATCAAGACTATCCTGGCTAACACGGTGAAACCTTGTCTCTACTAAAAATACAAAAACAAAATTAGCTGGGTGTGGTGGCGGGCACTTGTAGTCCCAGCTACTTGGGAGGCTGAGGCAGGAGAATGGCATGAACCCAGGAGGTGGAGCTTGCAGTGAGGCGAGGTCACGCCACTGCACTCCAGCCTGGGCAACAGAGCAAGACTCTGTCTCAAAAAAAACAAAAACAAAAACAAAAACAAAAAACCCAAAACAAAACAAAAAAACAAGAGTGGTCCAGAAATAGATAGCACAACTTTACGACACAACATCAGCACTGGCCACACCACGGTCCCCATTCCCAGACTGCATTCACAGTCTGCAAAAGTTAGATCTCCTGGTAACAATAAATGGCCGCCCAAAGACATTGTTCATAAGTACCCCAAATGGGAAACAAACTGAATATCCATCAGCTGGTGAACAGGTACACAAATGGTGGTGGATCTGAACAAGGGAATACTACTTAGCCATACACATAAGTGAATGAGGCCGGATGCGGTGGCTCACTCCTCTAATCGCAGCCCTTTGGGAGGCCGAGGTGGGCGGATCACGAGGTCAGGAGTTCAAGACCATCCTGGCCAACATGGTGAAACCCTGTCTCTACAAAAAATACAAAAGTTAGCTGGACGTGGTGGCATGTGCCTGTAATCCTCAGGAGGCTGAGGCAGGAGAATTGCTTGAACCCAGAGGCAGAGAGCCAAGATCGTGCCACTGCACTCCAGCCTGGGTGACAGAGCAAGAATCCATCTCTCAAAATAAATAAATGCATACATACATGCATAAATGAGGTCACTGATACACATCCCAATCTGAAAGAATCACACAAATGGCATGAGGAAGGGAAGAAGCCAGATACAACAGGGTATGTACCCTGCAATTCCATTCATATCAACTCCTAAGATGGGAATCTGGGGGATAGGCAAGGACGGACTGCAAAAGGGCAGAAGGGAACTTTTGGGAGATGAAGAAAATGCCCCATATCTTGATTAGGGTGAGAGTTATGTAGGTTTATATATTTATCAAAACTTATTCAACTATGTACTTAAAATCTGTAGGTTTTAGTGTATTTAAGATATATCTTGAGGGTGGCCTATGCCTGTAATCCCAGCACTTTGGAAGGCCAAGGCAGGCAGGTCACACGAGGTCAGGAGGTCAAGACCAGCCTGGCAAAACCTCGTCTCTACTAAAATACCAAATTAGCCAGGCATGCAGGAGGTCAAGACCAGCCTGGCCAAGATGGTGAAACCCCGTCTCTACTAAAAATACAAAAAAATTAGCTGGGGGCAGTGTCAGGCACCTGTAATCCCAGCTACTTGGGAGGTTGAGGCAGGAGAATCGCTTGAACCCGGGAGGCAGAGGTTTCAGTGAGCCTGGATCGCACCACTGCACTCCAGCCTGGGCGATAGAGCGAGATGCCATCTCAAAAAAAAAAAAAAGTATATGTATACACACGCACACACACATAGACTCTCTTTTTAATTTTTTTTTTTTGTAGAGATAGGGTCTCACTATGTTGCCCAGGATGATCTCAAATTCCTGGACTCAAGCAGTCCTCTTGCCTCCGCCTCCCAAAGTGCTAGGATTCAGCCAGGTGTGGTGGCTCACGCCTGTAATCCCAGCACTTTGGGAGGCTGAGGCAAGTGGATCATGAGGTCAGGAGATTGACCAGCCTGGCCAACATGGAGAAACCCCGTCTCTACTAAAATACCAAAAGCTAGCCGGGCATGGTCTTGGGCACCTGTAATCCCAGCTACTCGGGAGGCTGAGGCAGAGGAATCGCTTGAACCCAGGAGGCAGAGACTGCAGTGAGCCGAGATCATGCCACTGCACTCCAGCCTGGCGACAGAGCAAGACTCTGTCTCAAAAAAAAAAATATATATATATATATAGTGCTAGGATTCTAGGTGTGAGCCTACACAGACTCTCAGTCGGGAGATGGTTTTGCCTCCTGGGAACATTTGGCAATGTCTGGAGACATTTTTGGTTGTCACTATGGGGTTGGGAGAGGGCTGCTACTGGCATCTAATGTGTAGAGGCCAGGAATGTTGCTAAATATCCTGCAATTTACAGTACCACCCACAACAAAGAATCATCTGGTTCAAAATGTCATTGGAGCAGTGGCTCACACCTGTAATCCCAGCACTTTGGGAAGCCGTGGTGAGCAGATCACTTGATGTCAGGAGTTCGAGACCAGCCCAGCCTGGCCAACATGATGAAACCCTATCTCCACAAAAAAATACAAAAATTAGCCAAGCGTGGTGGTGTGCACCTGAAATCCTAGCTACTTGGGAGGCTGAGTCAGGAGAATCACTTGAACCTGGAGATGGAGGTTGCAGTGAGCCAAGATCATGCCATTGCACTCCAGCCTGGGTGACAGAGTAAGTGAGACTCTGTCTCAAAAAAAAGGCAATGGAGCAGAGATTGCCTAGCCGTAAGTTTAGCATCATGCATGTATCATCTTACTGATCTTTGATATTCCCTGTACTGGAAGCCTCTTTTTGTTTGCTTTCCAGGAATAATGAAATCAGTAGCCTTAGTTTATGCTTACAGACACCAAGGTCTTCCGTGCGCTGCAAAGCAGCCATCTTAACTTCCAGAGCAGAAGCTGTATTTCACTGCACATTAGTGGAAACTGAGACTAATCTTCATTGCCTGTTGTGCGTGGATAGTTTGGGGTATGGTCAGAGGGAGTGCAGCGGAAGATAAAGCTAGGAGAGATTGCGACTATTTTCTAAGGAGCCAGGGAAGTTATGAATCACCAGAAGATAAATGCTGGAGGAGAACATTTCCTCCTCCAACATTTTTAAGTAGAGAAATGAGACAGTCAAGCTTAAGAGGAAGATGCGTTTGTAGAAGATAAACTAGAAATACCATTTTTGGGCCAGGTGTGGTAGCTCACGTCTGTTTAATCCCAGCACTTTGGGAGGCCAAGGCAGGAGGATTGCTTGAGGCCAGGAGTTGGAGACCATCCTGGGCAACAAAGTGAGACCTTGTCTCTACAAAAAAAAATTTTTTTTTAATTAGCCAGGCATGGCGACTCATGCCTGTGCCCCAGCTGTAGTACACGGGAGGATCCGTTGAGCCCAGGAGGTCAAGGCTAGAGTCAGCTGTGTTCATGTCACTGTACTCCAGACTGGGTGACACCGGAAGATTGTCTCAAAAGAAAGAAAAGAAAAGAACAATAAGGGCCGGGCACAGTGGCTGATGTCTGTAATCCCAGCACTTTGGGAGGCCGAGGTGGGCAGATCACCTGAGGTCAGGAGGTCAAGACCAGCCTGGCCAACATGGTAAAACCCCGTCTCTACTAAACATACAAATTAGCCAGGCGTGGTGGCACACGTCTGTAATCCCAGCTACTCGGGAGGCTGAAGCAGGAGAATCGCTTTTACCTGAGAAGCAGAGGTTGCAGTGAGTTGAGAGCACACCACTGCACTCTAGCCTGGTCAAGAGAGCAAGACTCTGTCTCAAAAAAAAAAAAAAAAAAAAAGAGAAGAGAGAGACAGGAGCCAGTGGGGACAGGGAGCCAGCCGTGGTGGTCCAGGCACTAGGTGACGAGATACCCAGCCCTATTCTCACCCCAGGAACCTTATCTGGCACTTTATTTCCCAAATACCAGTCCCAGTCATCTCTGCCTGGCATTCTGGACTATTTTTGCATGGTTTTTTAGCATTTGAGGTGTAAATATCACTACATTCACTAAATTTTAAGCTCTTTAAGAGCATGGATAGTGCCTTACTACTTTTTAGTTTCTCTCAGATTATCAGAGGGATTGTTGACAGGTACATTTTTGTATCCTAATGGTGACACCAAAATTCCTCCTGGGGAGGAAACTGTCTTTGTTTAGGAAAATCACTGGTAAATGTGTTAAGAAAAGATGAAACCCAGAGCCCAGGTCAGCCTGCATCAAAGCAGTAAGAGAATGAGCCCAAATGCTCTGCATTTTATTTATTTATTTTTTATTTTATTTTATTTTATTTTATTTTATTTTATTTATTTATTTTTTGAGACAGAGTCTTGCTCTGTTGCCCAGGCTGGAGTGCAGTGGCGCGATCTCCACTCACTGCAAGCTCCGCTTCCTGGGTTCACGCCATTCTCCTGCCTCAGCCTCCCATGTAGCTGGGACTACAGGCGCCCACCATCATGTCCAGCTAATTTTTTTTGTATTTTCTGTAGAGACGGGGTTTCACCATGTTAGGCAGGATGGTCTTGATCTCCTGACCTTGTGATCCGCCCATCTCGGCCTCCCAAAATGCTGGGATTACAGGTGTGAGCCACCGCACCCGGCCTATTTTATTTTTGAGATGGAGACTCGCTTTGTCATCCAGGTTGGAGTGCAGTGGTGTGATCCCAACTCACGGCAACCTCTGCCTTCCCGGTTCAAGTGATTCTCCTGCCTCAACCTCCCGAGTAGCTGGAACTACAGGTGCCTGCCACCATGCCCAGCTAATTTTTGTATTTTTAGTAGAGACAGGGTTTCACTATGTTGGCCAGGCTAGTCTCGAACTCCTGACCTCAAATGATCCACCGCCCTCAGCCTCCCAAAGTGCTGGGATTACAGGCATGAGCTACCACAACTGGCCTGTTTATTTTTATTTATTTATTTTTTGAGACGGAGTCTCACTCTGTCGCCCAGGCTGGAGTACAGTGGCATGATCTCAGCTCACTGCAGCCTCTGCCTCCTGGGTTCCAGCGTTTCTCTTGCCTCAGTCCATCGGGTAGCTGGGATTACAGGCACGTGCTACCACACGTGGCTAATGTTTGGACGAATGGAGGCAGGATGGTGCACTTCCGGGTTCTTCTTC
>NC_045449.1:69072161-69083285 GCF_002776525.5 Piliocolobus tephrosceles | reverse complement strand
TGCCCCGCCTATTGCCCTTCCACTCCTAGAAAAGTCGCTCCCAGCAGATGCGCCGGGGGCAGGCTTTCTCAGCCCCCACTCTTGTCAGGACTGTATTAGAAATTCCGCCCACCCCCCCCAGCTCCGGTCCCTGAAGCTAGATGACCAAAGAATAAATTTGCAGTTTTGCTTTTAGCCTGGCCTACTCGCTGGTTCTTTTGTGCCCACTCTGGTGGTCTTAGAAAAACAAATCAGCTAATTTTTGTACTTTTAGTAGAGACAGGGTTTCACCATGTTGCACAGGCTGGTCTCGAACTCCTGACCTCAGGTGATCTGCCCACCTTGGCCTCCCAAAATGCTGGCATTAAAGGCAAGAGCCTCCGTGCCCGGCCATAAATGGCTGCCAGGGGCTGGGGTGTGGGGAGAAGAATGAGGAGTGCTTTTGTTTTTTGTTTTTGTTTTGTTTTGCTTTTCTTGAGACGGAGTTTCGCTCTTGTTGCCCAGGCTGGAGTGCAATGGCACAATCTCAGCTCCCTGCAACCTCCGCCTCCTGGGTTCAAGCGATTCTCCTGCCTCAGGCTCCCTAGTAGCTGGGATTACAGGCGCCCACCAGCAATCCCAGCTAATTTTTTGTATTTTTAGTAGAGACAGGATTTCACTATGTTGCCCAGGCTGGTCTTGATCTCCTGACCTCAGGTGATCCACCCACCTCAGCCTCCCAAAGTGCTGGGATTACAGGTGTGAGAGCCAGCTGCTTTTTTTTTTTTTTGAAATGGAGTCTCGCTCTGTTGCTCAGGCTGGAATCTAGGCTCACTGGAACCTCTTCCTTCCTGGTTCAAGCAATCCTCCCACCTCAGTCTCCCCAGTAGCTGGGATCACAGGTGTGCACCACCACGCCTGGCTAATTTTTGTATTTTTAGTAGAGACAGGGTTTTGCTGTGTTAGCCAGGCTGGTCTAAAACTCCTGACCTTGAGTGATCCGCCCGCCTCAACCTCCCAAAGTGCTGGGATTACAGGCGTGAGCCACCACACCCAGCACGCATTTTAAAAATGAACCAAAAATTTAGAATTGAAAGAGAAAAAGAGGAGAGAGCAGAGAGGAAGGCTGAGTGTAAGGAAGCTGGATCCTGAACTGTGGAAATGGCAGAGGACTTTTGGAGAAAAAACACTGACACTGAATTGAAAGCTGCTCATATTTCTACGATGTAAATCCCTGCATCTTCCCAACTGTTCTACAGAGATCTCTACATATATAGAAACCTTGTGTGAGTGGTTGGTTTGGTGACAAGCGGCAAGGATATGTTTCACATCTCAGTCTGTGCTCTTGGATAAGGAATTACACCCGTGGGATGGTGGGAGAGTCCCTCAAGTAAACCAGTTCATGGGAACCAGAAGCAATCGTGAGAACATATGATCCTGCAAAGAAGTCTTCTTCTTCTTCTTTTTTTTCCTGAGACAGTCTCGCTCTGTTGCCCAGGCTGGAGTGCAATGGTGCGATCTCGGCTCGCTGCAACCTCCGTTTCCTGGGTTCAAGCAATTCTGCTGCCTCAGCCTCTTGAATAGTGGGGATTACAGGCACCTGCCACCATGCCTGGCTAATTTTTGTACTTTTAGCAAAGATGGGGTTTCACCATGTTGGTCAGGCTGGTCTCGAACTCCTGACCTCAGGTGATCCACCCACCTTGTCCTGCGAAAGTGCTGGGCTTACAAGTGTGCACCACTGCGCCCAGCCTCAAAGAAGTCTTTCAAACAGGGTTTAAGTAACAGTGTCTAGATCTATAAGGGCCAAAGAAGCCCCCTGCTGTATCTAAACCATATTTACATAGCTGCCTCTGGGGTTCTCTAAAACTGAGTTGGTTCAATCTGGGAGGTACGCTAATGGGAGGAGGTAGCTGGGTTCCTCCCAGTCCAATAGAACACTGGGTCATCTACAGAGAGACACATTGTTTGAAACAGGATGGAGAGTATTCAAGAGGCAGTCAAACATTGTGCAGAGAAGCACTCTTTGTCACTGAATGGTCAGGGCCTTGTAGGGTAACAAGACTTGCTTCCTGAAACAGTTACAGCTATTTTTGGCCCGCCCTTCTCTGTCTTAGAAATACTTTTTTCTGAGAGGCTGAGGCAGGAAGATTGCTTGAGGGCAGGAGTTGGAGGCCTCAGTGAGCTATGACAGCTTCAATACACTCCAGCCCGGACAACAGAGTAAGACCCTGTCTTTAAAATAAAAAACAGCCGGGTGTGGTGGAGGGTACCTGTAATCCCAGCTGCCTCCCCTTGGCAGGAAATGGCACTACTGAATACGCAGTTGCTTCAGCCAAAACCTGGCGTGTTTGATTTCTTCCCTTGCCTCCCTTACCATATTCATTTGTCAGCAAGTTCTGTGGGTTCTAACTCCAATTACAACTCTAATATGTCCACTTCTGTCATTTCCAACTCTACGACCTAGGTCCAGGCCATCATCAACACCTGCTGTACTAGTTTAATAGCTCCTAACGCCAGGTGTGGTGGCTCACACCTGTAATCCCAGCATTTTGGGAAGCCAAAGCAGGGGGATCACAAGGTCAAGAGATCGAGACCATCCTGGCCAACATGGTGAAACCCCATCTCTACTAAAAATACAAAAATTAGCTGGGCATTGTGGCACGTGACTGTAGTCCCAGCTACTCAGGAGGCTGAGGCAGGAGAATTGCTTGAACCTGGGAGGCGGAGGTTGCAGTGAGCCGAGATCATGCCACTGCACTTCAGCCTGGCGACAGAGCGAGACTCTGTCTCAAAACAAACAAACAAACAAACAGAAACAAAAACAACAACAAAGGCTGGGCACAGTGGCTCATGCCTGTAATCCCAGCACTTTGGTAGGCCAAGGCAGGTGGATCACGAGGTCAGGAGTTCAAGACCAGCCTGGCTGAGATGGTGAAACCCCATCTCTACTAAAAATACAAAAATTAGCCAGGCACGGTGGTGGGCACCTGTAATCCCAGCTACTCGGGAGGCTGAGGCAGGAGAATCACTTGAACCCAGGAGGTGGAGGTTGCAGTGAGCCAAGATCATGCCACTGCACTCCAGCCTGGGCAACAGACCAAGACTCCATCAAAAAAAAAAAATAGGCCGGGCGCGGTGGCTCAAGCCTGTAATCCCAGCACTTTGGGAGGCCGAGACGGGTGGATCACGAGGTCAGGAGATCGAGACCATCCTGACTAACACGGTGAAACCCCGTCTCTACTAAAAATACAAAAAATTAGCCGGGCAAGGTGGCCGGCGCCTGTGGTCCCAGCTACTCGGGAGGCTGAGGCAGGAGAATGGCGTGAACCTGGGAGGCGGAGGTTGCAGTGAGCTGAGATCCAGCCACTGCACTCCAGCCTGGGCGACAGAGCAAGACTCTGTCTCAAAAAAAAAAAAAAAAAAAAAAGCTCCTAACTAGACCCCTGCTTCTTCTCTAGCTCCCTATTATCCAGATTCCACCTAGTAGCCAGAAGGTCTTTCCACACTAGAAGTCAGGTCATGACCCTCCCCTGCATGAACTTCTTAAATGGCATTCTGTCATACTTCGACTGAAATCCCACGTCATTATGGTATACTGGTAGTCTATTACTGCATAATAAACTGACCGGGAATTAGGTGCTCTAAACAATACAAATCTGGCCAGGCACGATGGTTCATGCCTGTAATTCCAGCACTTTGGGAGGCTGAGGCGGGTGGATTATCTGAGGTCAGGAGTTCCAGACCACCCTGGCAAACATGATGAAACCTCGTCTCTACAAAAAATACAAAAATTAGCTGGGCGTGGTGGCACATGCCTGTAGTCACAGCTACTTGGGAGGTTGATGTTGGAGGATTGTTTGGGCCCAGGAGGTGGAAGTTACAGTGAACCTAGATTGCACCACTGCATTCCAGCCTGGGTAACAGAGTGAGATCCTGTTTAAAACAAAAACAAAAACAAAAAACAACACGTATCTTTGTTTCCTGACTTACAGAAAAAGCAAAGGGAAAAAAAAATTTAAAGAGAAAGAGTTTAAAAAAAAAGATTATACACTTATTATTTCAGACCATTTCTGTAGGTCAGGAATCTGGGAGCAGCTCCGATGGCCTGGCTCTGGGGTCATGAGGTTAAAGTCAAGATCAGCCAGGGTTGCAGTCATTGGAAGGCTTAGCTGGGGCTAGGACACCCAAGGTGCCTCACTCACATGAAAAGTTAATGCTGGGTGTTGACAGGAGGTCTCAGTTCCCCACCACGTGGACTCTCCACTGGGCTGTTTGTCCTCAGGACATGGCTTCCGGCTTCCTCCAGAGCAAATGATCCAAGCAAGAACAAGGAGGAGGCCTCAATGTCTCAGGATCTATCCCTGGAAGTCACACCCCATCATTTCTTTTCTTTCTTTCTTTTTTTTGAAATGGAGTCTCGCTCTGTCACCCAGGCTGAAGTGCAGTGACGCAGTCTCCGCTCACTGCAAGTTGCGCCTCCTGGGTTCACACCATTCTCCTGCCTCAGCCTCCTGAATAGCTGGGACTACAGCTGCAAGCTCTGCCTCCTGGGTTCACGCCATTCTTCTGCCTCAGCCTCCCAAGTAGCTGGGACTACAGGCGCCCACCAACATACCCAGCTAATTTTTTTGTATTTTTAGTAGAGACGGGGTTTCACTATGTTGGCCAGGATGGTCTCGATCTCCTGACCTCGTGATCTGCCCGCCTCCACCTCCCAAAGTGCTAGGATTACAGGCGTAAGCCACTGCACCTGGCCACACCCCATCATTTCTCTAATATCCTATTGGACAAAGGACAGCCCTGTTCAATGTGGAGGGACCACACAGGGAGTTAACACCAAGAGGCAGGGATTGGCTGGGCATGGTGGCTCATGCCTGTAATCCCAGCACTTTGGGAGGCCGAGACGAGCGGATCACTTGAGATCAGGAGATCGAGACCAGACTGGCCAACATAGTGAAACACCGTCTCTACTAAAAATACAAAAAGTAGCTGGGCGGTAGTGGCGTGCACCTGTATTCCCAGCTACTTGGGAAGCTGAGGCAGGAGAATCGCTTGAACCCGGGAGGCAGAAGTTGCAGTGAGCCGAGATCGCTCCACTGCACTCCAGCCTGGGTGACAAAGTGAGATTCTGTCTTCAAAAAACAAATAATTAAAATAAGGCAGGGATCACCGGAGGCCCTCGTGGAATCAGCTGTCACATAGGACCTGCAGGCCCTCCCTATGTTTTCATCCTTGCTTCCCACCACTCCTTGCCTCCAAGCTCAACACATTCCAGCCACACTGGCCTTCTCTCTTTTCCTGCCACATACCTGGCGTGTTCCTGCTTCAGGACCTTTGCAGCAGCTATTCCCACAGCCAGAATGCCCTTCCCCAAGAGGTTTTCAGGACCAGAATGCCCCCTTCTCTGAGGGGACTTCCTCGACTCTCAACCTAATGTGCTCCCCGGTTTCCATCATAGTAACTTTTGATTTTTTCAGAATACTGATCTCTGCCTGCTCCAATTTTTTGTTTGTTTATTTGTTCATTTCCAGTCTTGCTCTACTAAGATAAAAGCTTCATACGAGCAGGAAATTGTGTCTATTTTAGTCATTGTTGTTTTCCCAGCACTGAGAGCAGTGCCTGGCACATATTCATATAACTGATGGATAAGCAAATGAAGGGCTTTCCAAGGTCTAATGCAGTATCCCACAAGGACATCCACGTACTTCTGACTTCATGCTTTCTAAGCATTCTTTTGACTCAGCTTCTTGAGTGCCTTAAAACCAGCTAAGGAGTGTCCTAGGAGACACATATCAGTAAAAATAATATCAGTAATACTTAACCCTTATGTAGGGCTTACTATGTACTACACACTGTTCTAAGTGCTTTACGTAACAACTATCATCCCCATTTCAGAGATTAAAAAACTGAGGCCAGAATCTTTTTTTTTTCTTTTGAGACGGAGTCTCGCTCTGTCACCCAGGCTGGAGTGCAGTGGTCGGATCTCAGCTCACTGCAAGCTCCACCTCCCAGGTTTATGCCATTCTCCTGCCTCAGCCTCCCAAGTAGCTGGGACTACAGGCGCCCGCCACCTCGCCCGGCTAGTTTTTTTTTATTTTTTAGTAGAGACGGGGTTTCACCGTGTTAGCCAGGATGGTCTGGATCTCCTGACCTTGTGATCTGCCCGCCTCGGCCTCCCAAAGTGCTGGGATTACAGGCTTGAGCCACCGCGCCCGGCCGAATCTTTTCTTTTAACCCTTTTCCCGTTTAGTAGAAAAAAGTGCAGCTCGCTGCCAGCGCTCATTTAATTTTACATAAACATGCTCTTTGAGGCTGAAGGAAATCTGATTTTTTTTTTTTTTTTTGAGATGGAGCCCAGGCTGGAGTGCAGTGGCGCGATCTCGGCTCACTGCAACCTCCACCTCCCAGGTTCAAGTGATTCTCCTGCCTCAGCCTCCCGAGTAACTGGGATTACAGGCTCCCACCACCACGCCCAGCTGATTTTTGTATTTTTAATAGAGACAGAGTTTCACTATGTTGGCCAGGCTGGTCTCAAACTCCTGAACTTGTGATCCGCCTGCCTCGGCCTCCCAAAGTGCTGGGATTACAAGCGTGAGCCACCACGCCCAGCCATCTGATTGATTTTCAATGTGAAAATAAAATATAAAAACTGTTCTTGGATTTATTTCTAAACAGAACTAGCATCAGGACTGTCTGAATCATCCAAATCATCTATTTCAGAAAAATCAAATCCATCAAATGAACCTTCGGCCAACAACTGTTTGAGAACATGTTAACATCACTTGTAGGAATGCTGTTTTCTAGGATTTGACATTTTCAGCGATCGAGTATTACTGTATTTTGTAAAGGAAATACCACTACTAAAACCAGAATGCTGTAAATAGAGCGATGGCTTTTGTTTCTAATGTCAATATACTAGAGTGATATGAAAATAATAATAAAAGTGAGATATTTCATTGTAACATTGTCTCAGGGTAAACACTACAGCCGTAAGCATCACTAAGTATTCTCTAGGCAAACGGGAAAAGGGTTAAACAGCTTTGTTGAAATACAATCCACATACCATACAACTCACCCATTTAAAGTGTGCCTGTCTGGCCAGGTGCAGTGGCTCACACTTGTAATCCTAGCGCTTCAGTAGGCCAAGGTGGGTAGATTGCATGAACTCAAGGGTTCGAGACCAGCCCAAGCAACATGGCAAAACCCTGTCTCTACCAAAAATATAAAAAAACTAGCCAGGCATGGTGGTACACGCCTGAAGACCCAGCTATCAGGAGGCTGAGGTGGGAGGATTGCTTGAGCCTGGGAGGCAGAGGTTGCAGTGAGCCAAGGTTGCGCCACTGCACTCCTTGTCTCAAATACAATAAAATAAAGTATACCAGTCAATGAGACTTAGTATATTCACAAAGTTGGGTAACCATCACCACAACCGATTTTAGAATGTATCACCTCAAAAAAGAAACCCTGCACCCCTAAGCAGTCATTTCTATTTCCTGTCACTGCCTCCCCTAGCCCAGGCCATCACTAGTCTACTTTCTGTCTTTGTGGATGTTTCTGTTTATTTACTTACTTTTCGAGATGGAGTTTTGCTCTTCTTGTCCATGCTGGAGTGCAATGGAGTGATCTTAGCTCACTGCAACCTCTGCCTCCCAGGTTCAAGCAATGCTCCTGCCTCAGCCTCCCAAGTAGCTGGGATTATAGGCACCTGCCACCAAGCCTGGCTAATTTTTTGTATTTAGTAGAGACAAGGTTTCGCCATGCTGGCGAGGCTGGTCTCGAACTCCTGACCTTAGGTGATTCACCTACCTCGGCCTCCCAAAGCGCTGGGATTACAGGCATGAGATACCATGCCCAGCCATGGATTTTTCTATTTAGGACATTTCATGTAAATGGAATCATATACTATGTGGACTTTTGCACCTGGCTTCTGTCACTTAGCATGATGTTTTCAAGGTTCATCCATGTTGTAACACGTATCAGTATTCCATTCCTCTTTAGGGCTGAATACTATTCTAGTATATGGATATACCACACTTGTTTTCCCATTCATCAGTTAGTTGATGAACATTTAGATTGTTTCCTTTTGTTTTTTCTTTTTGGCTACTATGAGTAATGCTGCTACGAACATTCATGTAAGAGTTTTTGTGTGGATGTGTATTTTCCATTCTCTTGGGTAGATGCCTAGGAGTGGCACTGCTGGGTCATGGGGGTACAGAGGTGAGTTCTTCACTGCTTTGCTATACCTCCTCCTGTAGTGAGGGAATTCGTCATCCATTTAGTTCACATATCAGTATTTATTTATTTATTTATTTATTTATTTATTTATTTATTTATTTATTTATTTATTTTATTGAGCGGCAGTCTCATTCTGTTGCCCAGGCCGGAGTGCAACGGCGCAATCTCTGCTCACTGCAACCTCCGCCTCCCAGGTTCAAGTGATTCTCCTGCCTCAGCCTCCCGAGCAGCTGGGATTGCAGGCACGTGCCACAACGGCTGGCTAATGTTTGTATTTTTAAGGTAGAGCTGGGGTTTCGCCATGTTGGCCATCCTGGTCTCCAACTCCTAACCTCAGGCGATTTGCCAGTCTCAACCTCCCGAGTAGCTGGGATTACAGGTGCCCGCCATCATGCCCAGCTAATTTTTGTATTTTTAGTAGAGACAGAGTTTCATCATGTTGGCCAGGCTGGTCTTGAGCTCCTGACCTCAGGTGATTTGCCTGCCTCGGCCTCCCAAAGTGCTGGGATTACAGGCATAAGCCACCATGCCTGACATAGTTTTGTTTTGTTTTTGAGACAGGGTTTTGGCTCTGTCACTCAGGCTGGAGTGTAGTGGCACAATCGCGGCTCCACAGCAGCCTCCAGCTCCTGGGCTCAAGCAATCCTCCCACCTCAGCCTCCCCAGTAACTGGGACTACAGGGAGGTGCCACCACGCCTGGCTAATTTTTTAATGTTTTATTATTTATTTATTTTGAGACAAGGTCTTGCTCTGTTGCCCAGGCTAGAGTGCAGTGGCACAATTATGGCTCACTGCAGCCTTAACCTTCCAGGCTCAGGTGATCCTCCTACCTCAGCCTCCCAAGTAGTTGGGATTACAGGTGCAAGCCACCACACTCAACTAACTCTTTTTTTAGTTTTTGTAAGAGATGGGGTTTCGCCACATTGCCCAGACTGGTCTCAAACTCCTGGCCTCAAGCAATATGCCCTCCTTAGCCTCCCGAAGTGCTGGGATTACAGGCATGAGCCCTTGTGTGCCCAGCCTCGTGCATCAGTCTTAAGATTCCTGGTGGCCGGGCGCGGTGGCTCAAGCCTGTAATCCCAGCACTTTGGGAGGCCGAGATGGGCGGATCACGAGATCAGGAGATCAAGACCATCCTGGCTAACCCGGTGAAACCCCGTCTCTACTAAAAATACAAAAAACTAGCCGGGCGAGGTGGCGGGCACCTGTAGTCCCAGCTACTCCGGAGGCTGAGGCAGGAGAATGGCGTGAACCCGGGAGGTGGAGTTTGCAGTGAGCTGAGATCCGGCCACTGCACTCCAGCCTGGGCGACAGAGCAAGACTCTGTCTCAAAAAAAAAAAAAAAGATTCCTGGTTAGCACAGTTAGCACCTGCCTGACCCAGTGGCCTGATCACTTCTGAGTACACGCAAATCTGAGAAGTGATGAGTTGCCCCTGAGAAGGAAGATGCCCCCTGAGGAATAACTGTTGCCTGTTGTACTTCCTTATGGAAGGTCATTTCCCTATATGGTTGCTCCTCCTTGTGTAAGGGGAGTGATGTGTTTGTATCAATTCACCTGCAACTTTTTGCCCAGCATCCTTTCTGACCAAGGGCAGGAATTTGCAGTGTGACTGGTTGGTATCTGGAGATGCTGTCAATACCTGGGAATATAATATTCCTATTCAAAACAATTGGTCAGGCCAGGTGTGGTGGCTCACACCTGTGGATCACCTGAGGTCAGGAGTTCAAGACCAGCCTGGCCAACATGGTAAAACCCTGTCTCTACTAAAAAAATTTTTTAGGCCGGGTGCGGTGGCTCATGCACTTTGGGAGGTTGAGGCAGCAGAATCACTTGAACCCAAGAGTCGGATGTTGCAGTCAGCCGAGATCGTGCTATTGTACTCCAGCCTGGGCAAAAAGAGGGAAACTATCTCAAAAAAATAATAATAATAAATAATTTTTTTAATGTAGAGGTTTAGTAGTTTTTGTTTGTTTGTTTGTTTTTTGAGACATGGTCTTGCTCTGTTGCCCAGGCTGGAATGCAGTGGTGCTATCTAGGCTCACTGCAACCTCCACCTCCTGGGTTCAAGCGATTTTCCTGCCTCAGCCTCCCGAGTAGCTGGGACTACAGGCACCCACCACCATGCCTGGCTAATTTTGTATTTTTAGTAGAGACGGGGTTTCACCATTTTGGCCAGGCTGGTCTCCAACTGCTGACCTCAGGTGATCCACCCACTTTAGCCTCACAAAATGCTGGGATTACAGGTGGGAGCCACCACACCCGGCCACTGCTTAGCTTTTGACAGTCCCTTGCCAGGTTGGTGGTGTCAGATGTCCAAGTTGTCACTATTCCTTTTTTACCACTTTCTCCGGGTGAGGGGATGGGGTCAGGGGCCAGTTGGCACAGTAATGACTGTGAGCGATGTCAGCTAATAAATGCAGATGCTCTCTCTGGGAAAGCAGTCCTCTTGTTCTCAGGAAGAGACAACCCTGTGGCTGAGCAGTTTGTCTTGGAAGAGAAGGCCAAGGGACACAAGTTGTTGCCTTGGTTTTGTTTTGATTTTATCATGGGGTGTGGTTAGCATGTGGTTTAGAAGCGAATGAACTTTATAACTCCTTGGGGCCAGGCGCCGTGGCTCACAGGCCAGGCACAGTGGCTCATGCCTGTAATCCCAATACTTTGGGAGGCCAAGGTGGGCAGATCATCTGAGGTCAGGAGTTTGAGACCAGCCTGGTAAACATGGTGTAAACCTGTCTCTACTAAAAAAAATACAAACATCATCCAGGCCTGGTGGTGCGCACCTGTAATCCTGGCTACTCAGGAGATGGAGGCAGGATAATCTCTTGAACCCGGGAACTGGAAGTTGCAGGGAGCTGAGATTGCACCACTGCACTCTAGCCTGGGTGACAGTGCGAGACTCCGTCTCAAAAAAAAAAAAAAAAAAAA
>NC_045449.1:69067501-69072061 GCF_002776525.5 Piliocolobus tephrosceles | reverse complement strand
TCAAAAAAAAAAAAAAAAAAAAAAAATCCAGGCTCAGTGGCTCACGCCTGTAATCCCAGCACTTTGGGAGGCTGAGGCAGGCAGATCACAAGGTCAGGAATTCGAGACCAGACTGACCAACGTGGTGAAACCCCGTCTCTATTAAAAATACAAAAAATTAGCCAGGCATGGTGGTGCGTGCCTGTAATCCCAGCTACTCGGGAGGCTGAGGCAGAATCGCTTGAACCTGGGAGGCAGAGGTTGCAGTGAGCTGAGATCACGCCACTACACTCCAGCTTGGGCGACGGAGTGAGAGTCCATTTCAAAGAAAAAAAAAGAAAAAGAAAAAAATAGAACTCCTTGGATGTCTTTATTAGACAGAAGTTCAGATCTATTTGCCTTTCTAGTAGTAAACTCTTGAATTCCCACACTTTTTTTGAGTACTTGCAGGGCTTTCTACCACTGACCTCTCTTCCTCTTAAGACATCCCTGCAGATGTATCAACACCATATCCATGTTCTGGAAGGCAGAAATGTGGGACAACCAGGATAAGTGGTTTTACTCAGGATCACACAATAAATGGACTGTGGGTGGACACTGAAAATAAACCCTAAGCTTGTCATTCATCACGCCCTGTCCACAGTGGGAGACATTAGGCTGACTTTCCATTGCTGTCTGAGTTTGCAAGAGGATAGGGCACATTATTTAGGGAGCAGATGCTTGCTTCACACATCCCTGGTGACCCCAGCTAATTTCCACATGTCATTCCAGCTTCTAGACCAAAAGGGAAAATCCAAGCTTAACTTGAAGGTACAGTACACAACCTTGCTTTCTTTGTCCTTAATAAGCAACCTGGTTAGCCAGGCGTGGTGGCTCACGCCTTTGGGAGGCTGAGGCGGGTAGATCATGAGGTCAGGAGTTCAAGACCAGCCTGGCCAAGATGGTGAAATCTCATCTCTACTAATAATACAAAAATTAGCCGGCCGTGGTGGTGGACACCTGTAATCCCAGCTACTCTGGAGGCTGAGGCAGAGAATTGCTTGAACCCAGGAGGCAGAGGTTGCAGTGAGCTGAAATTGCGCCACTGCACTCCAGCCTGGGTGACAGAGCGAGACTCCGTCATAAATAAATAAATAAATAAATAAATAAATAAATAAATAAATAAATAAATACAACCAGGCTATTCAAGGGTTGCAGAGGAACAACTTGGTCAAAGATGTTTTAAAATCTGTGGTCCACAAGTGAGGGTAATGGTGACTCAGTATCAGCGCTGAAACAAAATGTCAGATTTCTTCCACCCTCTCTTTAAAGTTTGCATTCATGGCCAGGCGCAGTGGCTCAAGCCTGTAATCCCAGCACTTTGGGAGGCCGAGACGGGCGGATCACAAGGTCAGGAGATCGAGACCATCCTGGCTAACACGGTGAAACCCCGTCTCTACTAAAAATACAAAAAAAAAAAACCAAAAAACTAGCCGGGCGAGTGTAGTCCCAGCTGCTCGGGAGGCTGAGGCAGGAGAATGGCGTGAACCCGGGAGGCAGAGCTTGCAGTGAGCTGAGATCCGGCCACTGCACTCCAGCCTGAGCAACAGAACGAGACTCTGTCTCAGAAAAAAAAAAAAAAAGTTTGCATTCATCATGCTCTTGAAATGAACCAGGCACAAACATGAGCATCCAGCAGATGATAAAGACCAAATTTATCTAATTTGAAAAAACCCCCAAATTTTTAAAATATAAAACATATACAACAGACTTTTCTTCCTTCTTAGCATTGTAATACCAGCTGCACCTAGGAAAAACATTATATTCCTAAAAAATAAACATTTGGCCAGGTGCAGTGGCTCAAAATAAATCCCAGCATTTTGAGAGGTTGAGGTGGGAGGATCACTTGACCCCAGGAGTTGAACGTCTCTATTTATTTTAAAAATAAGGCTGGGTGTGGTGGCTCACGCCTGCAATCCCAGCACTTTGGGAGGCCGAGGTGGGCGGATCATGAGGTCAACAGATTGAGACCATCCTGGCCAACATAGTGAAACCCTGTCTCTATTAAAAATACAAAAATTAGCTGGGCGTGGTGGTGTGCACCTGTAGTCTCAGCCACTTGGGAGGCTGAGGCAGGATAATTGCTTGAACCCAGGAAGTGGAGGTTGCAGTGAGTCGAGATCGTGCCACTGCACTTCGCCTGGCAACAGAGTGAGACTCTGCCTCAAAAATAAATAAATAAATAAATAAATAAATAAACAAATAGGCCGGGTACAGTGGCTCACACCTGTAATCCCAACACTTAGGGAGACCGAGGGGGGCAATCACTTGAGGTCAGGAGTTTGAGACCAGCCTGGCCAACACGGTGAAATCCCGTCTCTACTAAAAATACAAAAATTAGCTGGGTTTGGTGATACATGCCTGTAAACCCAGCTATTCCGGAGGCTGAGGCATGAGAATTGCTTAAACCCTGGAGGTGGAGGTTGCAGTGAGCTGAGACTGTGCCACTACACTCTAGCCCAGACAGCAGAGTGAAACTCCATCTCAAAAAAAAAAAAAGGGGGCATCATGGATGCAAACTTTGAAGGTGGGAGAAATCTCTCCTACATTTTGTTCTAGTGCCAACACTGAATCGCCATGACCCTCATTGTTTGAAATCAAGTCTGTGTCCCCAGATGTTCTACCCTGGTCAGAGCCTACAGACTTGGAACCCTTGCTGCTGCCTTCCAGGGCTGCTATTCCAAGGCAGCCCACCTCACTTGGTTATTTGTTGGGGCATATAGAGAGAGAGGGTATTGGATACCAGCACTGGAGGAAAACCGGATCCTTGCTCACTCAGATGAAATCATGCACATGGAGATACTGGTTTTTTCTGTTTTTTTGTTTTGTTTTGTTTTGTTTTGAGACGGAGTCTTGCTCTGTCGCCCAGGCTGGAGTGCAGTGGCGCGCTATCTCGGCTCACTGCAAGCTCCGCCTCCCGGGTTCACGCCATTCTCCTTTCTCAGCCTCCCGAGTAACTGGTGCCTGCCACCATGCCTGGATAATTTTTTTGTATTTTTAGTAGGGATGGGGTTTCACCGTGTTAGCCAGGATGGTCTCAATCTCCTGACATTGGCCTCCCAAAGTGCTGGGATTACAGGTGTAAGCCACCACGCCCAGTATCTCCATGTGCATGATGTCATGGATGGAGATACTTTTTTTTTTTTTTTTGAGACGGAGTCTCGCTCTGTTGCCCAGGCTGGAGTGCAGTGGCCAGATCTCAGCTCACTGCAAGCTCCGCCTCCCGGGTTTACGCCATTCTCCTGCCTCAGCCTCCTGTGTAGCTGGGACTACAGGTGCCCGCCACCTCACCCGGCTAGTTTTTTGTATTTTTTTTCTTTTTTTTTTAGTAGAGACGAGGTTTCACCATGTTAGCCAGGATGGTCTCGATCTCCTGACCTCGTGATCCGCCCATCTCGGCCTCCCAAAGTGCTGGGATTACAGGCTTGAGCCACCGCGCCCAGCCATGGCGATACTTTCGAACTGCAAAGTCTATCAAGAATATGCTTATAAAGCCTCCCTCTATCAGCAGGAATAAGCTCCATAAGGAAGGCAGCTTTATTTAAGGATGATTACCAGATCCCTGCCTTGATTTTCACCACAAAAAGTTGGAGTAATTGATGGCTGTTTGTAAAACCCCTTTTCTATCTTTGGATGACAGAAGCTTTGTGCGAGTGTGTGTGTGTGATATTATCAGCTGTTATTCCACCTGGCCTTCTGCAGCCTCCTCTTGAATTGCAGGCTGCTTGGTTAGTTTTCATTGCAATCCTGTCCTTTCTTCTTGTGTCCATAGAAACTACTAGTAATGCAGGGGTTTGTCCTTTAATGGGGCCTCTAAGATTCTCACAGCTTTGCTCTGAACCCAAGAACATTTCCCCTTAAACCAAGAAATAGGGCTGGTGTGTCTGTTGGTGATGTCTTCTAACTCAAACCAAAATGTTTCCCTTGTTTTGTTCGATCTTGTTGCCCAGGCTGGAGTGCAGTGGTGCGACCTCAGCTCACTGCAACCTCCGCCTCCCAGGTTCAGGCAATTCTCCTGCCTCAGCCCCCAAGTAGCTGCCCAGCCCCCAAGTGCCCCCAGGCACCTGCCACGGTGCCCGGCTAATTTTGTATTTTTAGTAGAGATGGGGTTTCACCATGTTGGTCAGGCTGGTCTTGATCCTGATCTGCCCGCCTTGGCCTCCCAATAGTGCTGGGATTAAAGGCATGAGCCACTGCGCCTGGCCAAGGTTTCCCTTTCCATTTGAATGCTGTTTATGATGCGTCCCACTAAGAGGGACCTTGCTCAGGATTTGGTTGTAGGGGACCAGAGACCTCATACTTTGGTAAACTGGCTAGCCAGTAATCCTGCAGAAATAGTTCGTGTCTCCAATATGAAAAGACGTGTAGGTCGGGCGCAGTGGCTCAAGCCTGTAATCCCAGCACTTTGGGAGGCCGAGACGGGTGGATCACGAGGTCAGGAGATCGAGACCATCCTGGCCTACACGGTGAAACCCCGTCTCTATTAAAAAATACAAAAAACTAGCCGGGCGAGATGGCGGGCGCCTGTAGTCCCAGCTACTC
>NC_045449.1:69041231-69067101 GCF_002776525.5 Piliocolobus tephrosceles | reverse complement strand
GTACTGAAAACCCAGCTTTGTTGTCAAAGAGCATGCATTAAATGTGCTTCATTACTTTAGTGTCTTTTAGAGTTTTTATTTTATTTTATTTTTTTTTATTTTATTGTTGAGACGGAGTCTCTCTCTTGTTGCCCAGGCTGGAGCGCAGTGGTGTGATCTCGGCTCACTGCAACCTTGGCCTCCCAGGTTCAAGCTTCTCCTGCCACAGCCTCCTGAGTAGCTGGGATTACAGGCACATGCCACGATGCCCGGCTAATTTTTGTATTTTTAGTAGAGGTGGGGTTTTGCCATGTTGGCCATGCTGGTCTCAAACTCCTGACCTTAGGTGATCCTTCTGCCTCAGCCTCCCAAAGTGCTGGGATTACAGGTGTGAGCCACCACACCCAGCCTATTTATTTATTTTTAAAGGTTAGTCAAGTGAAGCAGTGGGATTGGAGAAGGAACATAAAAATCTGTAACTGGTTGTGATCAACTAGCCGTAAACACCACTGCATTGGGACGAGCCAGGAAATTGGTTGACTAAGGAACGTGTGAGAAAGTTTCTAATGTGTTTGATGCAGTTTAATACTTCAGTGTTCTTACAGCTACTGAGGCAGTAGGTGTGGGGGTTACAAACTGTGGCTAGTCAGACAGACCCAAGTTTGAATTCTAGATCTGATACTTAACTGATGAAGAAACTTCTTTCTAAGCCTCAGTTTCCTCGTCTGTAGAATTTGAATAATGATGGAACTTTCTCGTTGGCTTGTTAAATGAGATCATGAACAGAAGATGTGGAGGAAGTGGTCAGCAAAAGGTAGATGAGGTTGTTGTGATGATTAGTTAAATTCAGAGCTAAAAAAAGAGAGGGAAATAAACTCCTGAATTGCAAGAGAAGGAGCTAAGTAAAATTCCACACAGTATTTTACAAGCCTTAGGTTTAAATTTTTTTTCCTTTTTTTTTTTTTTTTGAGATGGAGTCTTGCCCTGTCACCCAGGCTAGAGTACAGTGGCGCGATCTTGGCCCACTGCAACCTCCACCTCCCCGGTTCAAGTGATTCTCTTGCCTCAGCCTCCTGAATAGCTGGGATTAGAGGTGTGCAGCTCCACGCTCAGCTAATTTTTGTATTTTTGGTAGAGATGGGGTTTTACCATGTTGGCCAGGCTGGTCTCAAACTCCTGACCTCGTGATCCACCCACCTTAGCCTCCCAAACTGCTGGGATTACAGGCGTGAGCCACCACGCCTGGCCCATGTTTAAAATTTATTTTGGAAGGCCAGGTGTTGTGGCTCACGCCTGTAATCCCAGCACTTAGGGAGGCTAAGGTGGGTGGATCACGAGGTCAGGAGTTCAAGATCAGCCTGGCCAACATGGTAAAACTTCGTCTCTACAAAAATACAAAAATTAGCCTGGCTTGGTGGTGTGCACCTATAATCCCAGCTATTAGGGAGGCTGAGGCAGGAGAATCACTTGAACCCAGGAGGCGGAGGTTGCATTGAGCTAAGATAGCGCCATTGCACTCCAGCCTGAGCGACAGGGCAAGACTGCCTCAAAAAAAAAAAAAAAAAAAAAGAAAGAAATCAAAAGACATAAAGAAGTATACAGTGACAAATATGTCTCTCTCCCACCCCGTGACAAATATGTCTCTCTCCCACCCCTGTCCCCTACCTCTTAGGTTTCCTACTCTGAGACAACTAATATGTGAGTATCCTCCCAGAAATTCTCTTTAACTTAAAAAACTACCTCCAAGGGAAATTCATGCTGAAGAGCGCCACGATGGGAGCATTCTCACAAATATTTTGCTAAGTATTAAGCAGAACAGTGTGATAATAAAGACAGCTGCCTGTGTGGTCTTGTTGGACCCCGAGTTTAGGGAGTATTTAGACAACATATTTAGTTCTCTGCAGCCTGAGCCAGACTGGATGAAGTCTTTCTAGCTATATTAAGACACATGGGCTCAGAAAAGCAACATGATTCACAAGCAGAATTTACAGCTCCCAAAGCAGAGAGCCCCTCTCCAGGAGCCGCTTCGCTTCATCTTTCATGAAGGATATCAGGGTGGGGCAAGCCACGCTGGGCTATCTGAACCCTGGACTGTGGTCTCATTCCCGGCATTCCCCGTTGGCCGAGCCCACATTGCCGACATTCCCCCAGGGTTTACATTCTTTTCTTCCCTCCTGGACAGACATACTTGGGGTCACATAGCTTTGCCTTCAGCTGCTAGAGGGTCGCAAGGACAGGGTGGAAGAGACCATGATCAGAGATTATGTGAAAAGATTGAGGATTCCTTCCTGCCTTCTCCCCCTGGCTGCTGGAGTCTAGCTTCTGTTCTGCAAAATGTACAGATCTTATATTTATCTACGATCGACTTGATAAATTTAAACTTGTTGAAGTCCTAGGCACACCTGTTTATTGGATAAACAGGGCTATTTGTGCCACACTGTTAATAGGGTAACTATGTTTATTTATTTTTTGAGACAGCGTCTCACTTTGTCGCCCAGGCTGGAGTCCAGTGACATGATCTCGGCTCACTGAAACATCTGCCTCCTGGGCTGAAATGATCCTCCTACTTTAGCCTCCCAAGTAGCTAGGACCACAGGCACCTCCATGCCTGGCTAATTTTTCTCCTTTTTGTAGAGACAGGATTTCGCCATGTTGCCCAGGCTGGTCTCAAACTCCTGGGCTCGAGCGATCCTCCCGCCTCGGCCTCCCAAAGTGCTGGGATTACAGGCATGAGCTACCACATCTGGCCACTATGTATTATTATAGATTTACAGAGCTTAGATATAATACATTAAATATATTTAGAGAGCTTAGAGAATTCACTGCCTTGCCTCCGACCTCATGCCAAAAAAACAGGTACCTAATCACCACAACTGAAAGACATTCTGCAACCTCAGCAACACATTCCAGTATTTAATTCTTACGTCAAAAAGGTCCCACTTGATCTAACCTGAATTTGCTAAGCTAGAATTTGTCTGGTTTCCAATAAATAGGGAAAGCAACAGTGGTTGTCTTTCATCACAGTTTGTACTTTAAGATGTTCACTAAGCCTTTGTCCCTTTAATACTAAATGAAAGCGCATTTAAGTTCTTTCATCTTCTATTTGTGTTTATTTATTTATTTATTTTTTTGAGACAGAGTCTCGCTCTGTTACCCAGGCTGGAGTGCAGTGGCATGGTCTTGGCTCACTGCAACCTCTGTCTCCCGGGTCCAAGCAATTATCATACCTCAGCCTCCCAAGTAGCTTGAGATTACACGTGCGCGCCACCACACTTCGCTAATTTTCGTATTTTTAGCAGATACGGGGTTTTGCCATGTTAGCCAGGCTGATATCAAACTCCTGGCCTCAAGTGATCTGCCCACCTCAGCCTCCCAAAGTGCTGGGATTACAGGCATAAGCCACCATGTCCAGCCTCTATTTGTGTTCAATTTCTAAGTCCTCAGTTACACGGAGGCCTGTGGTTCAGGCCCCTCCTTTCATGGCCTCCAAACCAGGACAGAATCTGGTGAAGCATTTTCTCTGCACAGAATATCATGAAGGATCCCTCCTGTCTTTCACTCTATTTTCACTTCCCTTGCATCCTACAGGCATTTGGAGCGGCTTCCCTGATTCATCTTCAGCCTGGGTGTATGTAAGCACAGCTATATAAAGCAAAAGGTTTTCCCCATCTGACACAGCTAAATATCAGAGAGAATGAGTAATGACATCCGTTCTGGTTGCTAGGCAGTTCTGGTATTTATAATGATCTTAGCTCAGGATACTTACAGAGATTTAATTTTCCTAAAGGCCAAACGCTCATGTTAATTTGGGAGAGGATGGAGATTTGATTTCTTGAGCTGGGCCAAAGATTCAGGAACGGGTTGATTGTTAGCCCCAGAGAAGCTGCCAGCAGAACTTTGCAGCAAGTTGCTTGATTTCTTTGGAGCTCAGAACAGAACAGAACAGAGGCAGTATTGGTAAACTTCCGGGGGCTTTGTGACTGAGTGAAGTCTCATAAAACACTCAGCTAGGCCAAAAAAGAGAAGGGATTGGAAAAGCAGAAAGCATTGGAATTGATTTGCAAGCACTCCTATCCTGTTTGCAAATGAAACAAGCCTCTAGAAAGCAGGAAAATGGACATTCTCAATTACTTCTCACACACCTTACATTATTATAGATGAGGACTCTGAGGTTTGCGGAAGTTAGTTGAGAAATGATGCCAAGTGTCCAGCACAGGGCCCAAAAACATAGTCAGTATTCTGTACGAGTTAGTTCTCCTCCTAATTTAATTGCTTGTAATAAGAAGGGTTAAAGACAGGCTTAATGGAGTGGACATTCTAGTTGCCAATTAAAACCCTTAGCTATATTGTTACATAAAACACAGCCAGTAAACAGTGTCTGTTACCACCAAAACTATTGGTTTTCATTATTCTATTGGTATTAACTATTAAACACCAATTAAACTATTGGTATTCAGTATTCACGCTACTTTACCTTCTCCTATGGTCAGACTGCTTGGGGAGGGGGTTGTTCCCGGTGACAGCCTGGTTCAGGGTGCCCAGATGCCTTGGGGTTGGGGGCTTGGGGTAGGCTTCCATCCTTGCAACCAATCTTGTTCCTCTAGGTTCTAACTGGCAATTATCTTAGTGTCATGATCCAGACATACAATAATAATAGCAGTAGTAGTAGTAACTAACCTTTTTTTTTATTTGAGACTGAGTCTCGTTCTGTTGCCCAGGCTGGAGTGCAACACTGCATCCAGGCTCACTGCAATCTCCACCTTCCAGGTTCAAGCAATTCTCCTGCCTTAACCTCCCAAGTAGCTGAGATTACAGGTGCCTGCCACCACGCATGGCTAATTTTTGTATTTTTCGTAGAGACGGGGTTTCATCATGTTGGCCAGGCTGGTCTCAAACTCCTGACCTCAAGTGATCCGCCCGCCTTGGCCTCCCAGAGTGCTGGGATTACAGGCATGAGCCACTGCGCTCAGCTGTAGCTAACATTTAAGAACTCGCTGAGGGTTAGACTCTGAGCTAAACACACTGTGTGCGTTATTTCATTTTGGCTCTTAAGACAAAATGTCCGTACGTTCAGGATCCTAACCAGAGAGGAAGACATCAGACTTTGCCACTGAGCAATCTAAGTCTGAAAACGTTTTAGAAGTGAAAAGAGAATAAATTCCACAACTTTCTGCCCTTGAGCCATAAAACCAAAAAACAGTCTACCAGAAAGGGAAGATACGTTTCATAGAAGGCAGAGAAAATGCAGCTTCTGAGTTTATTAAATAAATGGGAAAACATTATTTCTGTTCTTTTGTAACCACAAAGAATTGAAACTTGTGGTTGACCAGGCGCGGTGGCTCACACCTGTAATCCCAGCACTTTAGGAGGCCGACGTGGGCGGATCACTAGGTCAGGAGATCGAGACCATCCTGGCTAACATGGTGAAACCCCGTCTCTAGTAAAAATACAAAAAATTAGCTGGGCATGGTTGCCTGTAGTCCCAGCTACTCGGGAGGCTGAGGCAGGAGAATGGCTTGAACCCGGGAGGCGGAGCTTGCAGGGAGCCGAAATCGCACCACTGCACTCCAGCCTGGGCGACAGAGTGAGACTCCGTCTAAAAAAAAAAGAAACTTGTGGTTAACAGAGATTTAGGGGTTGGCGGGAGAGGGAGCGAGCAGTCTTGTTGGGTCCTGAATTCTGTTTTGGTTCCAGGGAAATACGGTTTCCATTGCATTGGTGCAACAGGATATTTCCTCCACGCTCCATCAAACAACGTTTCCTGGCACTCCTAGTGCGGCGAGTCCGGGCAACGAGGTCGAATCCATTTTTGGAGCCAAAGTACTGCATTCCTTTACAGTTAGTTTTACAACCGTCTCTGAAGAAGCGCTTGCCTGTCTCGAGTGACATCTAATGGCAACCAAGGGAAGTGCCCGCTTTTCCAGTCTACGTAAGGATCACCCTAGAAATGCCACACTCCTTGTCATAACAGAAGCCTCTTGATCCTTTCCCTCACTAATTACCCTGTGGTTGATGACGACATGTAGGGCTGACAACATGAGTAAGTAGAAGTTATTCCACTTGCTAATTAAAACTGTGAAGTATGCTTTCATGTAAAATGCGAAACCACTGACTTACATTTGAAAGCTCCCAAATCCCAGCCTCAGCAGTGATCGTCCTGGGTAAGTCACTTGTCCACCAGGGGTACACCTGCTTAGCTACAGGCTGGAGTGGTATGTTTTCTCTCTAAAGGGGCCTTAAAACATTTTTTTTTCTTTTTCTTTTTTTTTTCTTTTTTGAGAGGGAGTCCCCCTCTGTCGCCCAGGGTAGAGTGCAATGGTGTGATCTTGGCTCACTGCAACCTCCGCCCCCCAGGTTCAAGTGATTCTCCTGCCTCAGCCTCCCCAGTACCTGGGATTACAGGTACCCGCCACCACATCTGGCTAATTTTTGTATTTTTAGTAGAGATGGGGTTTCACCATATTGGCCAGGGTGGTCTCGAACTCCTGACCTTGTGATCCACCCACTTCGGCCTCCCAAAGTGTTGGGATTACAGGCGTGAGCCACCGCTCTGGACCATTACTTTTTCTTTTCTTTTCTTTTTTTTGGGGACAGAGTTTCACTCTTGTTGCCAAGGCTGGAGTGCAGTGGCACCATCTCGGCTCACCACAACCTCCGCCTCCTGGGTTCAAGTGATTCTCCTGCCTCAGCCTTCCAAGTAGCTGGGATTACAGGCATGTGCCACCACGCCCGGCTGTATTTTTAGTAGAGACAGGGTTTCTCCATGTTGGCCAGGCTGGTCCAAACTCCTGACCTCAGGTAATCCGCCTGCCTTGGCCTCCCAAAGTGCTGGGATTACAGGTGTGAGCCACTGCGCCTGGCCTGCCATTATTTTTTCCATAAAGCTTTAAGGCACTGGTCGCAGTGCCTTAATCCCAACACTGTAATGCCAACACTTTGGGAAGCCAAGGTGGGCAGATCCCTTGAGCCTAGGAGTTCAAGACCAGCCTGGGTAACATGGAGAAACCCCGTCTTTACTAAAAATACAAAAATTAGCAGGGCGTGGTCGTGAGCACCTGTTGTCCCAGCTACTAAGGAGGGTGAGGCAGGTGACAGAGGGAGACCCTGTCTCAAAAAAATATAAGAAGAAGAATAAAATAAATAATGGCCATAATCTACAAAGTGTTTTGAGATCATTGGGTGACTGGGAACACAGGTATGCTCAGGAGAGAACAGCTAAAAGATACTGTCTGAGAAGCTTTTAATAACTATGAGAATGGTGGATCCAAGTGGAATCATTAAGATGAAGAAAGGGAAAATTGAGAGGAGAATGTCTAAAAGGTAAAAATTAAGAAAAAAAAAATTGGCCGGGCGCGGTGGCTCAAGCCTGTAATCCCAGCACTTTGGGAGGCCGAGACGGGTGGATCACGAGGTCAGGAGATCGAGATCATCCTGGCTAACACGGTGAAACCCCGTCTCTACTAAAAATACAAAAAACTAGCCGGGTGAGTTGGCGGGCGCCTGTAGTTCCAGCTACTCGGGAGGCTGAGGCTGGAGAATGGCGTAAACCCGGGAGGTGGAGCTTGCAGTGAGCTGAGATCCGGCCACTGCACTCCAGCCCAGGCAAAAGAGCGAGACTCTGCCTCAAAAAAAAAAAAAAAAAAAAAAGAAAAAAAATTTTTCTGAGATGGAGTTTCACTCTTGTTGCCCAGGCTGGGGTGCAATGGCATGATCTCAGCTCACCGCAACCTCCACCTCCCGAGTTCAACTTACTCTCCTGCCTCAGTCTCCCAAGTAGCCGAGATTACAGGCATGCGCCACCACACCTGGCTAATTTTGTATTTTTAGTCGAGATGGGGTTTCTCCATATTGGTCAAGCTGGTCTCGAACTCCCGAACTCAGATGATCTGCCCGCCTCAGCCTCCTAAAGTGCTGGGATTACAGGTGTGAGCCACCACACCTGGTCAATTGAGAAACATTTTACACTTTTGATATGCATAATCTTTTTTTTTTTTTTTTTTTGAGAAATGGGATCTCACTGTGTTGCCCAGACTGGTCTCAAATTTCTGGGCTCAAGAGATCCTCCTGCTTTGACCTCCCAAAGTGCCGGGATTACAGGTGTGAGTCACCATGCCCAGCCAATATGCATTGTCTTATTTTGTTTCATTTTCATGTCAACTCTGTTTTGAGATTTATTATTATTATTGTTGTTGTTGTTATTACTTTGAGATGAAGTCTCACTCTGTTGCCTAGGCTGGACTGCATTGGTGTGATCTTGGCCCACTGCAATCTCAGCCTCCTAGGTTCAAAGGCTTCTCCTGCCTCAACCTCCCAAGTAGCTGAAATTACAGGTGCCCACCACCATGTCCAGCTGATTTTTTTGTATTTGTAGTAGAGACAGGGTTTCACCATGTTGGCACCATGTTGGCCAGGCTGGTGTCAAACCCCTGACCTCCAGTGATCCACCCTCCTCAGCCTCCCAAAGTGCTGGGATTACAGGCATGAGCCATTGTGCCCGGCCTGTTTTGAGATATACCATTATTGACACTTTTCTAGATGAAGAAATTAAGTCACAAACAAGTGACAAGACATGTCACAAATTCCTTAGTCAGCACTGGGAACCGGCTGGCTGGCATTGGAAGCATCTCTCCTACATTAAATCCTGTTTTTTTTTTTTTTTTTTTTAAGACGGAGTCTCGCTCTGTGGCCCAGGCTGGAGTGCAGTGGCCGGATCTCAGCTCACTACAAGCTCTGCCTCCCGGGTTTACGCCATTCTCCTGCCTCAGCCTCCTGAGTAGCTGGGATTACAGGCGCCCGCCACCTCGCCCGGCTAATTTCTTTTTTTTTTGTATTTTTTAGTAGAGACGGGGTTTCACGGTGTTAGCCAGGATGGTCTCGATCTCCTGACCTCGTGATCTGCCCGTCTCGGCCTCCCAAAGTGCTGGGATTACAGGCTTGAGCCACCGCGCCCGGCTAAATCCTGTTCTTATTTCACTGTGTCTCTCCGGTCCGTCCTCCAGTGCTCAAGCTGTAAACCTGGATGTCGTCCTGCTTCTCACTCGCTCCCACTCACCTCTCACTTCCAACCCTGCCACCTGTGTTTTCTCCCTACAGTAATATCTCAGGTCCACCCATCCCATGGCATCTCCAATGCCTCTGACGGAGATCAAGGTGGATCTCTAATCCACCTTCTTGGTTCGAGTCCACTTAGATGGTTAAAACAGGCTTCTAAATTTGTAATTAGGCCGAGCGTAGTGACTCACTCCTGTAATCCTAGCACTTTGGGAGGCCGAGGTGGGTGGATCACCTGAAGTCAGGAGTTCGAGACCAGACTGGCCAACCTGGTGGAACCCCGTCTCTACTAAAAATACAAAAATGAGCTGGGCATGGTGGCGGGTGCCTGTAGTCCCAGCGACTCAGGAGGCTGAAAATCACTTGAACCCAGGAGGCAGAGGTTGCAGTGAGCTGAGATTGTGCCATTGCACTCCAGCCTGGGCCACAGAGCGAGACTGCATCTCAAAAAAAAAAATTGTAATTAAATCATATTTGTTTACTAGCTTGTTGCTTGTTGTTCACCTTTCCTCATATGATTGTAAACTCCGAGAGGGCAGGAACCCTGTCCTTTTATTTATTTTTTAGTTTATTAGATAGGGTCTCACTCTGTTGCCCAGGCTGGAGTGCAGTGGTGCAATTTTGGCTCACTGCAGCCTTGACCTCCAGGGCTCAAGCAGTCCTCCTACCTTGGCCTCCTGAGTAGCTGCAACTATAAGTACACACCACCATACTTGGCTAATTTTTGTATTTTTAGCAGAGATGGGGTTTCACCATGTTGCCCAGGCTGGTCTCAAACTCTTGAGCTCAAGGGATCCACCCGCCTCGGCCTCCCAAAGTACTGAGATTACAGGCGTGAGTCACTGCGCCCTCACCCAACTCTGTCCTTTTAAATTCACTCATGCATCTCTAGTGCCTGGTGGTGTGCCTGGCTCATAATGCACATTCCGTATGTGTTTGTTGAATGAATGAGTGAGAGAAAATGTACTAATTCAGCAATTCCATAGTCTATTAAAATACTGATATTGAGGGTGTGATAGCTCATGCCTATAATTTCAGCTACACAGGAAGCTGAGATGGGAGGATTTCAAGACCAGCTTGAGCAACATAGTGAGACCGTGTTTCTAAAAATAAAAATAAAATGAATTAGTTGGGTGTGATGGTGCACTCTTGTAGTCCTAGCTACTCAGGAGGTTAAGGTGGGAGGATCATTTGAGCCCAGGAGTTGGAGGCTTCAGTGAGCTATGATTACGCCACTGCACTCCAGCTTGGCTACAGAGCAAGACATTGTCTCCAAAAATAAAAACTAAAATACTGATGTTTAGACTTCAACCCCAGAGATTCTGATGTATCTGAGATGGGGCCAAATATCAATATTTTTTAAAATTTAATATTGGCTGGTCGTGGTGCCTCATACCTGGAATCCCAGCACTTTGAGAGGCTGAGGCAGGTGGATCGTTTGAGCTCAGGAGTTCAAGACTAGCCTGGGAAATATGGCAAAACCTCATTTCTACAAAAATTACAAAATGATGAGCGGGGCATGATGGCATGAGCCTGTAGGAGGCTACTTAGCTACCCAGCTACTTAGGAGGTTAAAATGGGAGGATCACCTGAGCCTAGGAGTTCAAGGCTGCAGTGAGCCATGATTGCAGCACTAAACTCTAGTACACGCAGTAGAATGAGGCCCTGTCTCAAAAACAATTTTTAGATTTTTTGGGTTTTTTGGGGTTTTTTTTTTTTGAGACAGAGTTTTGCCCTTGTTGCCCAGGCTAGAGTACAGTGACGCGATCTCGGCTCACTGCAACCTCTACCTCATTCATTCAAGCGATTCTCCTGCCTCAGCCTCCCAAGTAGCTGGGATTACATCACCCAGCACCATGCCCAGCTAATTTTTTGTATTTTTAGTAGAGACAGGGTTTCTTTTTTCTTTTTTTCTTTTTTTTTTGAGACGGAGTCTCGCTCTGTCGCCCAGGCTGGAGTGCAGTGGCGGGATCTCAGCTCACTGCAAGCTCCGCCTCCCAGGTTTACACCATTCTCCTGCCTCAGCCTCCCGAGTAGCTGGGACTACAAGCACCCGCCACCTCGCCCGGCTAGTTTTTTGTATTTTTTAGTAGAGACGGGGTTTCACCGGGTTAGCCAGGATGGTCTTGATCTCCTGACCTTGTGATCCGCCTGTCTCGGCCTCCCAAAGTGCTGGGATTACAGGCTTGAGCCACCGCGCCCGGCCGAGACAGGGTTTCATCATGTTGGCTAAGCTGGTCTTGAACTCTTAACCTCAGGTGATCCACATGCCTCGGCCTCTAAAAGTGCTGGGATTATAGGCATGAGCAACTGTACCTGGCCATCAAAACCAAGTTTTTTTAAAATTTTAATATTTTTGGGATTTTTTTTTGAGACAGAGCCTTGCTGTGTCGCCCAGGCTGAGTGCAGTGACATGATCTCCACTCATTGCAAACTCCACCTCCCAGGTTCAGGAGATTCTCCTGCCTCAGCCTCCTGAGTAGCTGGGATTACAGGCGCGCACCACCACACCTGGCTAATTTTTTGTATTTTTAGTGGAGACATACCTGTAATCTCAGCACTTTGGGAGGCTGAGGTGGGCAGATCACTTGAGCCCAGGAGTTTGAGACCTGTAGGAGGCGGCTCCTGAGTTGAGTGGTGAAGGACAGAGAGGAGCCAGCTAAAGATGGGGAAGGCAAGGAGAGGAGGCATTTGAGCCCAAAGGAGTAGTCTGCACACAGTAAACGAGTTATAGAGCTATTCGAGAAACTGTAAATAGTTCCAAAGAGCGGAGACAAAGAATTCAAAAGGTTAGGCTAAGAGTTGAGGCCACTTGTAGAAGATATTTACAACTTCTAAAAAAAGGAGTTGAGGCTGGAGTTTTCATCAGGGGCCAGCCATGGAGGGACATATGGGGCATGCTGAGGACTTTGGACCTTATCTGTGACCTCCATCCCCATTCTGTTTGTGTTTTAGGAAGTCCGCTCTGGTTCCAATGTAGATAATCTCTTGGAGGGGACCAGGATGATTAGTTAGCAGGTTAGAGCAGCCACCCGAGAAAGATGGTGGCATAGGTCAGGTGATGGAAATGGGGCCAGGAGGCTGGGCGCAGTGGCTCCTGTAATCCCAGCACTTTGGGAGACTGAAGTGGGAGGATTGTTTGTGGCCAGGAATTCAAGACCAGCCTGGGCAACATGGCGAAACCCCATCTCTACAAAAAATACAAAAATTAGCCACGTGTGGTGGTGCACACCTGTAGTCCCAGCTATTCTCGGGGGCTTAGGTGGGAGGATCACCTGGGCCCAGGGAAGGTTGAGGATGCAGTGAGGCAAGATTGTGCCACTGTAATCCTGCCTGGGAAGCAGAGTGAGGCTATGAGAAATGAAAGAAGAGAAGAAAAAAAAGAAAGAAAGAAAGAAAGGGAGGGAGGGAGGGAGGAAGGAAGGAAGGAAGGAAAAGAAAGAGAAAGAAAAGGGAGGGAAAGAGGGAGGGAGGGAAGGAAGGAAGGAAGGAAAAGAAAGAAAGAAAAAAAGAAAAAGAAAGAAAGACGAGAAAAGAAAAGAAAAAAAGAGGAAGAAAGAAGGCCAGGTGCAGTGGCTCACGCCTGTAATCCCAGCACTTTGGGTGGCTGAGGCAGGTGGATCACTTGAGGTCAGGAGTTCGAGACCAGCCTGGCCAACACGGTGAAACCTCGTCTCTACCAAAAAATACACAAATTAGGGGCCGGGTGCGGTGGCTCATGCCTGTAATCCCAGCACTTTGGGAGGCCGAGGCAAGTGGATCACCTGAGATCGGGAGTTCGGAATCAGCCTGACCAAAATGGAGAAACCCCGTTTCTACTAAAAATAAAAAGTTAGCCAGGCATGATGGCGCATGCCTGTAATCCCAGCTACTCGGGAGGCTGAAGCAGGAGAATCGCTTGAATCCAGGAGGCAGAGATTGTGGTGGGGCGGGGTCACGCCATTGCACTCCAGCCTGGGCAACAACAGTGAAACTGCGTCCCCCCCCAAAAAATAATAATAATACACAAATTAGCTGGGCGTGATGGCGGGCACCTGCAATCCCAGCAACTTGGGAGGCTGAGGCAGGAGAATCACTTGAACCCAGGAGGCAGAAGTTGCAGTGAGTCAAGATTGCGCCACTGTACTCCAGCCTGAGCAACAGAGCAGGACTCTGTCTGAGAGAGAGACAGAGAGAGAGAGAAAGATAAAGAGAAAGAGAGGAAGGAAAGAAGGGAAAGAAAGGAAGAAAGGAGAAGAGAGGAAGACAGAGAGAAAGAAAGAAAAAGAAAGAGGGAGGGAGGGAAGGAAAGGAAAGGAAAGAAGGAAAGGAAAGGAAAGAGGAAAGGAAAGAGGAAAGGAAAGGAAAGGAAAAGGTGGCCAGGATGTTGAATAGGGGTCACAGCACTTGGTCTCATTGGTAAGCTCAGCATCAGAGGGAGCACTGGAAGCCTGAGAAGAGTACACAGCCTTGGCTCACAACTTAAGTGAAGGAAATTCTAGATGAGAACTTCCAAGATCACTTGGGCAAGGGAGCATAGAATTTCAAATGCCCAATTTTAGGCTGTCACTGGCTGTTACTGGGTACCTAGTGCTTTCCCACTAAAGAGAAGCTTGGAAATACGGGCTCAGGATGACCCTGAGAGGGTCCTGAGCCAGGTCTTAACGGAGGGAGGCTCACTGTCAGGCCGGGTTTGTATCCAAGGTCAGGTAAATTTCAGGGCAATGTCCAGATTTTACCTGCAGGTGGCAGCCCCGTAACTCACAGAAAACAAAGCCTGAAGCCCTTTCCGACGACTAAAAACCCCCAAGGAAAACAAGAGACTTTTTTGGTGATTTTGTGCATTATGAAGCTACTGACGCAGCCGGTTTGTAATTAGCAAGTTTCGCTACAGTGACAACAGGTTTTCATACCAGGGTGTGACTTTCACTTTACAACTTGCCTCTTGTTACAATTTCTTTCCATTATTTAACACTAGCCATACACAAATTCAAAACACTGCTGCCTCTAATATGTTTTTTTCTCGGTGTAGAATGATCTTGGGCAATGTTGTCTCGAGTTTCTGAGTCTGTGTCTGTGAGAAAAAAAAAATTATCAAAAAGACAATATAACAAATGTTGACTTCAAAAAAAATGTCACCCAGGAGCCTACCATTTTAACACATATTATTTTTACATTTAAATGTTCCTTTCCAAATCTGGTTCCCATGCATATGCTTTTACACGGACATACTCAATGTCTGTTTTTATCAATGCTGTATTTTAAAAGGAAATATAACTTTTTTTTTTTTCCTGTTCTCTTAGGCATCTACTCTTTTCTGAGATCTCACCCACTTCCTTAGCTTTAAATATCACCATGGCACAGAAAAGCAGCTACATTTCAGTCTCTGGTCAACCTGTATTATTCATTCATCCGTCCATCCATTTATTCCCTGCATGCACTGTGCTGGGTACTGGGAATACAAATGTGAAAAAGTGGCCCTGTCTGTTTGGGAGCTTGTAGACCACTGTCGGGAGAGGTGCTGGGGGACCATGGGTAAATGATTCATGATGCAATGAAATTGGAAGTATGGTGGGAATTTTTTTTTTTCTTTTTTTTTTTTGAGACAGGGTGTTCCTCTGTCACCCAGGCTCAATGCAGTGACACAATCGTGCCTCACTGTAGCCGCCACCTCCCAGGCTCAGATGATCCTCCTACCTCAGCCTCCTGAGTAGCTCCCAGCTACAGGTGTTCGCCACCCTGCCCAGCTAATTTTTGTATTTTTAGTAGAGATGGGGTTTTACCATGTTGCCCAGGTTGGTCTTGAACTCCTGGGCTCAACTGATCCACCCACCTCCACCTTCTAAAGTGAGATGTGAGCCACCGTGCCCAACCTACTATGGAAATTTTGAAGAAGAAAACTAACTTAGGGACCTAGAGGAAGGGGAGAAGGCTGACTGAACAGAGGAAATTGCATGTGTAAAGATATGGACACTCAAAGGATCATGGTACCTTCCGGAAACCACAAGTGGGTTAGTTTGGTGGAGTGTGTGTTGTTGGAGACTGAGAAGGTGGCACTGGCTGGAAGGGCCAGATCTTTAAGGGCCTTGTAAGGGACTTGAGATAGTAGGTGATAAATGTCTTAGTTCCAATTGGTTTTCTACTCTGCAGCCAGAGTGATGAAATATGTGGAAGATAAATATTTGACCTTGGCCAGCTCCTGCTTCAGTATTCCATAGAGGCAAGTCTCAAGTCTTTAGCAATAATGAAAAGGTGGGCGCAGTGGCTCATGCCTGTAACCCCAGCACTTTAGGATGCTGAGGTGGGAGGATCAAGAGTTCAAGATCAGGCTAGCAACAAAGTGAGACTCCTCTTCTCTACAAAAAATAAAAAAAATTAGGCTGGGCGCGGTGGCTCATGCCTGTAATCCCAGCACTTTGGGAGGCCAATGTGTGTGGATCACCTGAGGTCAGGAGTTCGAGACCAGCCTGGCCAACATGGTGATACACCATCTCTACTAAAAATACGAAAATTATCCGGGTGTGGTGGCAGGCGCCTGTAGTCCCAGCTACTGGGGAGGTTGAGGCAGGAGAACTGCTTCAACCTGGGAGGCGGAGGTTGCAGTGAGCCAAGATGGTGCCACTCCATTCCAGCCTGGGTGACAGCAAGACTCTGTCTCAAACAACAACAACAACAAAAATTAGTCAGACATGGTGATGGTGCATGCCTATGGTCCCAGCTACATGGTAGGAGGTTTTTTTTTTTTTTTTTTGAGACAGAGTCTTGCTCTGTCACTCAGGCTAGAGTGTGGTGGCACGATCTTGGCTCACTGCAAGCTCTGCCTCCTGGGTTCACACCATTCTCCTGCCTCAGCCTCCCCAGTAGCTGGGACTACAGGCGCCCGTCACCATGCCTGGCTATTTTTTGTATTTTTAGTAGCGACAGGGTTTCACCGTGTTAGCCACGACGGTCTCAATCTCCTGACCTTGTGATCCACCTGCCTTGGCCTCCCAAAGTGCTGGGATTACAGGCATGAGCCACCGTGCCCAGCCGAGGATTGTTTGAGTTCAGGAGGTTGAGGCTGGCTGCAGTGAGTTGTGCTCACACCACTGTACTTCAGCCTGGGCAACACAGCAAGACCCTATCTCAAACAAAAAAAAAGAGAAAGAAAAGCAAAGGCCCTTCATGAGCCTCTTCAGCTGCTTCACCCATATGCCACATCCTTCCTTGTCCCAGCTATTGGCTTCCTTTTGTCCTTGCTTACTGTCTGGCCTTCACACTTGCTGTTCCTTTCTTCCTCTTAGGCTAACCAGGGTCTCAGCTTAAAGTCCACTTCCTCTGCCTTCCCTCATCGTGGATGAGGTCAGGTCTCCTGCTGTATGCTCCCAAAGTTACCAGCACTATCCTGGTCAAATTCTCAGAGACATGTCTTCCCCTTCAGGCTGCAGACTCTGTGAAAGGTTGTCATCCTCTCTAGAGAGTAGATGCTTTAGGCTGGGCGTGGTGGCTCACACTTGTAATCCTAGCACTTTGGGAGGCCAAGGCGGGCAGATTGCCTGAGCCCAGGAGTATCATCAACCTAAGCAACATGGTGATACCTGCCTCTACTAAAAACACAAAAATTGAGCCAGGCGTGGTGGTGTGTGCCTATTGTCCCGGGTACTGGGGGGTTGAGGCAGGAGGATCTCTTGAGCCTAGGAGGTTGAGGTTGCAGTGAGCCCTGATCGTGCCACTGCACTCCAGCCTGGGCAACAGAGTGAGACCCTGTCTCAATACATAAACACATACATATATATATATACGTACATAACACAAAAAATTAGCTGGACATGGTGGCACATGCCTGTAGTCCTGGCTACTTGGGAGGCTCAGGTGGGAGTATTACCTGAGCCTGGGAAGTCAAGGCTGCAGTGAGCTGAGGTCACTCACTCCAGCCTGGGTGACAAGAGTGAGACTCTGTCTCAAAAACAATAAAACAAACAAAGACAGTAGAAGTTTAGTTAATATTGGTGAAGAAAAGGAATGAATACGTCAAGCTTTTCTTTTCTTTTCTTTTTTTGGGACAGAGTCTAGCTCTGTCACCCAGGTTGGAGTACAGTGGCATGATCTCGGCTGACTGCAACCTCTGCCTTCTGGGTTCAAGCGATTCTCCTGCCTCAGCCTCCTGAGTAGCTGGGATTAAAGGCATGTGCCACCACGCCCAGCTAATTTTTGTATTTTTAGTAGAGATGAGGTTTCACCATGTTGGCCAGGCTGGTCTCGAACTCCTGACTTCAAGTGATCCACCTGCCTCGGCCTCCCAAAATGCTGGGATTACAGGCGAGAACCACTGCGCCTGGCTTGTCAAGCTTTTCAACAGCATACTGGATATTTCCACCTGCATGTCTCCTGGAATGCTGAATTCTGCATTTCCAAAAATGAGTCATCATCATGTTGGGGCTCAGAGACTGATACCCCAAACTATGCTCCTCTGGCATTCTGAGCACTTTTGAATGAAAGAAAATTGGAAGGATTTACAAGCTGCCTCAGAACCAAGGACTTTTTAAACTCTCGTTTCACCACCCCACGTGCATGCAGGGGCTGAAAGTTCCCTTAACTGACTGAGAAACCAAAAGAAATCCAATCGTGTACTTCTTTGGGAGCACATATACTAAAATTGGAATGATACGGAGATTAGCATAGGCCCTGAGCAAGAAGACATGCAAATTTGTGAAGGAATCCATTAAAAAAAAAAAAGAGTGGGCGCCGTGGCTCACACCTGTAATCCCAGCACTTTGGGAGGCCAAGGCGGGCGGATCACCTGAGGTCGGGAGTTCGAGACCAGCCTGACCAACAGGAGAAGCCCCATCTCTACTAAAAATACAAAATTTGCCAGGTGTGGTGGCACATGCTTGTAATCCCAGCTACTCGGGAGGCTGAGGCAGGAGCATCATTTGAACCTGGGAGGCGGAGGTTGCGGTGAGCCGAGATCGTGCCATTGCACTCCAGCCTGGGCAACAAGAGCGAAACTCTATCTCAAAAAAAAAAAAAAAATAGATGCAATTGTCTTAAAATTTCCTCCCTAGGACTCTCATCAAATAACCAGGAAATATTAACTACCAGAGAAGAGACAATACTAAAAGTTGTCACCACATGCAAACAGACTTTTCGTCTATTCTCCTGAGGACAGCTGAGATTATCTAGGAGACTTTATCTGCATAGTAAGACAACCTTTATTTCAGGAAGGTGCACCTCACCTTCCTGAAATTTGTCACAACCTCCAGCTCCCAGAGCTCAGAGGAACTCTGTCCTAGGCCACTGTCTGAGCTCATTCGTTTTACCTAAAAATCACTGACTACCTCTCAATATTGCTGACCTCCCCTCATCTCCCTCACCTCTATAAAGATGGTGCTCTTTAAGCTTCAGTCACCTGGCTCTTCTCTGAGTCTCATATTCTGTATAGCAACCATGCACATTGCATGTCAGTAAATTTGTATGTGCCTTTTCCTGTTAATCTATTTCCAGTTTATTTCAGCAGACTCAAACTGTAAGAGGGGAAGGGAAAAATTCCCTTCACCCCTACAATCATCTCCTCACCTGCCCTTCCCTGTTCTCTGTGCCCGTCCCCTCCAGTCAGCTATGCCTCTTGACTGGCAAATTTCTGTGTTCTGCCCGTTACCCAGGCCCACACAAAACAAAAAACTGCAACTCTTCCCTCACATCTTCCTCTCTGCTGAGCAGCCAAGTCCCTCCCTTCCATTTCTAATTTTTTCTGGCTGCTATTTTAGAACAAAGTGGCATAGTGGGGGGAAAAAAACATGGATTTTAGAACAAGACAGGCCTTAGTCCAAATCTTAGGTCTACTATATTTTGGTTTCCTCGGGTAAATTACTAACCTCTCTAAGGCTTAGTTTCCAAGTCTATAAAATGGGGATATTGCCCACCCTGTGGAGGTGCTATGATTTAGGTATGCATCAAGTGGTAAATAGAGGGTCCTTTTGTTATTTTCACCTCATATCAGACATCTCCTGCTCAGAAACCTTCAGAGGTTGCCCATCACTTGACTATGACACCTGAGCCATGCATTTTGCATTTTGGCCCTCTGTCTCATTACTCTTCCCCCCAGTTCCTGGGCTCGGACTAATCAAAAACATTGGTTGATGGCCAGGAGTGGTGGCTCACACCTGTAATCCTAGCAGTTTGGGAGGCCGAGGCAGGTGGATCACCTGAGGTCAGGAGTCGGAGACCAGTCTGGCCAACATGGCGAAACCCCGTCTCTACTAAAAATACAAAAATTAGCCGGGTGTGGTGGCGGGCTGCTGTAATCTCAGTTACTTGAGAGGCTGAGGTGGGAGAAGGTGGAGCTTGCAGTGAGCCAAGATCGCGTGCCATTGCACTCCAGCCTGGGCAACAAGAGCGAAACTCCGTCTCCAAAAAAAAAAAAAAAAAAAGTGACTGATTCCATTACTCTTTCCTCTTTCCTCCCTGCTTTCACTTCGTCGTTCAAACCAAATCCTTCTTGATTAGTTCATCACCAAGTACTGGCTCCCTCCTCAGCCATCTCTATGTGTATTTCAGTGGCACTTGGGGCCAAACTACCTGTCTTACAGATTAGGCAACTCTAGATTACAAAGCACTGAAAGCAGGGGCTTTATCTGGTTGGCCTTTTACCCTCCAGAGCCCCTTGCACACAGGTGATGCTCAATAAATACTTGGTGAAAGAACAATTCATTTCCTGTGTTTCAATGGGCTTGTTTTCTCTATAGAATCAGATGCTTGGTTATTCTCATCTCAGCGCTATTTTGTTGGCTTCCAGAAGGCACATTAACACTAGGTGTGTTCTGTTCTATCCTTTAATTGGAAGAGCTTTGGAAACTGAAAAACAAGAATTATTTCTCCAAGCCTCATCTTCTGCCACTCCCCCGTACTCACCGGCCTCATACAGGAATTGAACTACTTAGCACTGCACAGAACACGACTTTCTCTTTCACGCCTCCGTTCCTCTGTACTTAGCCTCTGTACTTACGTGCCATTCCCTTTCCCTGAAATGCCCTTACTCTGGCTTCTCTGCCTGGCAAATTCCTATTCATCCTCCAAGACTCAGCTCAGACATCGCCGCATCACGTCTGTGAAGGCTATTCTGCAATGGGCAGTGTAGCAGTCCCTCCTCCATCCTTTTATCTTCCTCAGCAACTCCAAATAATTATAACAGTACTTATGGCATTATTTGTTAATTTTTCTTCGACTTCCCTAGACCGTGAATTCCTTAAGGGCCAAGATTTCTGTTCTATACCCAGCACAGTGTTCAGTCTGTATTAGGCACACGATTCAATCAATGAGCAAACAAACTCACCAATCATTCCACACTGCAGAGTTTGTACGGACCGGATTCTCAAACACTTCAAGACCTGGTCCTCTATGTAGAGCGCTTCATGCTGGAAGATCTCTTCCTCCCCTCAGCCCTTATCCATCCAACTGCCTCGGTTTGGTAGAAGAGGAAAAGAAAGTGATTAGACGGGGGAAGAGTCCTTCAGGGCTAAGTTGTCATTTACCTGTTCTGGCACCGAGAGGGTTACGGCCACCCGGGGGCGGAGCCGTGCCGAGGCCACCTGCTGCGGGGCGGTCTGGCGCATGCGCCCTGGCAGCTAGCTGGTCCCCACCTGCGGGGGGCCCGGCGGTGAAGGAGCGCTTGCGCTCTGGGCCTTTTCCGCTGGGGGAAGTCTCGTGGGGGCGGGGCGGGGCGGGGCCTCGTGGAGAAGTTCTCGCGGGACACCGACGGGGAGCGGAAGCGAGGAGGCACTAGTGTTTCGGCGACCGGGCGGCGGCGTCTGTGTCAGAGGCTGTGGCTGTGCCTGTGTCTGTGGCGGTGACGGCGGCGGGAGCAAGCGCTGCCCTCGCGGAGCAGCCTCTGGGTCGCAGGCCGCTCGCAGCGTTGTGGAGGGGCGGGCCGGACGCTGAGCGGAACAGCTGCGCCACGGTGAGTGCGGGAGGCTGCGCTCGGCGCCGTTCTGGTGCCTCTTCCTCTCCGGTCTGCAGCGGGAGTGGGCCCCGGGGGAACCGGGACCGGCCCTGGGGTTCGGGTCGGGGCGGCGAGGCTCGGGACGTGGAGCGGAATCCCTAGGGCTCCGGACTCTACGTTTCCCCTTTTGGGGCGCTTCCTTCCTGGGGACAGTCCTCCTCCGGCTCTCTGCTCTGTGCAGTCCTGGAGTCCAGGGGAAGAGGTCGGGGCTCCCTGGCGAAGTCCCCTGCCTTCATCGGGAGGGTTTGCACGGAAGGTGCCCGGGAAGCCCAGGCGGGCAGAACGCCGGCTGAGTCAGTCCGCCCGAGCCCGGCGGCGGGGGACTTGGTGTGGGTTGCAGCTGTGGTGATTGATGTGCTTTCGACCTGCACGGCAACCACGTCACCATCTCTTGGCGTCTTTGGGCTTAATTTTGTGCGGGAATCCACCTTGGGGTAGAACGTTGGCTGCTGGAGCCGGGGTAGATAACCTTTATTCTGACACTTAAAAAAAAAAAAACCCAACTATTTGAAAAATATTTGTCAAGAAAAATTCAATAGCAGCAGGTTGGACTGCACCGAGGAAGGATTGCGGCGAGAGCGGGCGCTGGTAATTTTCATTTGCAGCGCGCCGTCTCTGTGATTGTAAGCCACATGTGAGTTATGGCTTGTTTAGAAAGTTTTTCAAGGCTGGCTTCAAACGCTATGAAAGTGCAGTTTGCAGGGGACTGAAGTGCACTTGAGGTCTATCTCCTCTTGATGTTGTTGACTTTCAGAAATGTCAGACACATGAGAGAAATTAGCATTAGTCTCTTTTGGCTTTCTTACCTCTCTTTCACTTAGTACTTCTCCAGTTATGTCCTTCCTTCCCTACTTCTGTCCATTCCACTAGGGACACGAAATGCTTGTGTAATGCAAGTCATTTGTCCCTTCCTCCCCCCATCACCCTCTTTTTTTTTTTTTTTCTCTTATCTACTTCCCCTTCCTCCTTGTAGTCCCCACTCTGGCGTAATTTTTCGAAGTTTCTTCCCTGTCGTGCTGTTCGTTTTCTCTCATTTCAATATTCTTTTTTCTCGGAAAGAGACTCCCTTTCCTGCTTTCGTTCCTTTACTTTTGCGCGTCCCATGCGTTCCCTGCAGTCAGCCAGAAGGGTTGCTAGAGAGGCTAAAGTCCCCTCTCTGAGAACAGGGAGGCTCTAAAGATTGAATTAATCCCTAAGAAATCAATCCTGCCACTAGGTCACAAGTGTGGTTTGCTTGTGTTATTTTTGTGTTTTAGTCTTTTTCTTTTAAGATTATGCTTTTGTGCCTGCTTATGCCTTCTTCTAGTATGTCTTTATAATAGTAAGGAAGATTGGGTCGGCTCAGAGCTTACGTGACTTTTTTTTTTTTTTTTTTTTTTAAGGCAGAGTTTCGCTCTCTCTAGGCTGCAATGCAATGGTGTGATCTCGGCTCACTGCAACCTCCACCTCCTGGGTTAAAGTGATTGTCCTGCCTCAGCCTCCCGAGTAGCTGGGATCATAGGCGCCCACCACCACACCCAGCTAATTTTGTATTTTTAGTAGAGATGGGGTTTCACTATGTTGTCCAGGCTGGTCCTGAACTCCCGACCTCAGGTGATCCACCCGCCTTGGCCTCCCAAAGTGTTGGGATTACAGGCGTGGGTCACTGCGCTTGGCCAGAGTTAATTCTTATAATCAGCTTTCTCCTACTAAACACAAGCATTTATTTATTTATTTATTTTATTTTAATTTATTTTTTTGAGACAGAGTCTTGCTCTGTCGCCCAGGCTGGAGTGCAGTGGTGCTATCTCGGCTCACTGCAGCCTCCACCTCCTGGGTTCAAGCGATTCTCCTGCGTCACCCTCCCGAGTAGCTGGGATTACAGGTGCTCGCCACCATGCCCGGCTAGTTTTTGTATTTTTGTAGAGACAGGGTTTCACCATGTTGGTCGGGCTGGTCTCGAACTCCTGACCTCAAGTGATCTGCCTACCTCAGCCTTGGGATTACAGACATGAGCCACTGTGCCTGGCATAAACTCAAACATTTAAATGTTTGAGGCACTTTACTTCGTCAGCAAGTTTTATTCAGATTTGAGAGGCTTACTGGGTTTTAAATACTACTAGTTCATGGTACTTAGAGATTCTTCTCAGTAATTGCTGTTATCATGTTGCATGTTGTGCATCAGAGTTCTAATTGTTACACATACAACAGAAGAGGAATGGATTTTGGAGAAATGCAGTGATACAGAATAGAGAGTCACCATGCCCTCCAGAGAGAAATTAATACTTACCTGCTTAATTCAGAGGAACTCTCCACCATTACTGAATGGCTTTTGAGAGTCTTTTTTTTTTTTTTTTTTTTGGTCAAAATTGCCTTTTTCCTAGTGGTACCAAGTGAATATGCATTATTTTCTTTTTTTTTTTTTTGAGACGGAGTGTCGCTCAGTCGCCCAGGCTGGACTGCAGTGGTGCGATCTCGGCTCACTGCAAGCTCGGCCTCCCGGGTTCACGCCATTCTCCTGCCTCAGCCTCCCGAGTAGCTGGGACTACAGGCACCCGCCCCCATGCCCGGCTAATTTTTGCATTTTTAGTAGAGATGGGGTTTCACCATGTTAGCCAGGATGGTCTCGATCTCCTGACCTCGTGATCCGCCCGCCTCGGCCTCCCAAAGTGCTGGGATTACAGGCGTGAGCCACCGCGCCAGCACATTATTTTCTTTCTTTCTTTCTTTTTTTTTTTTTGAGACGAATTCTCGCTCTTGTCGCCCAGGCTAAGGCTGGAGTGCAATGGCACGATCTTGGGTCACCGCAACTTCTGCCTCCTGGGTTCAAGCGAATCTCCTGCCTCAGCCTCCCAAGTAGCTGGGATTACAGACATACGCCACCACGCCTGGCTAATTGTGTATTTTTAGTAGAGACAGGAATTCTCCATGTTGGTCAAGCTGGTCTCGAACTCCTGACCTCAGGTGATCCATTCACCTCAGCCTCCCAAAGTGCTGGGATTACAGGTGTGAGCCACCGCACCCTGCCAGTATGCATTATTTTCATTTCATGCAAGGACATTGTAGTGCATTATCTGGAATGCAAATTTTAAAATCTGGTTAAGGCATCTTTATGGTATAGCAATGATGTAAAATTTAGTATCCATAAAAATCACTGGGGGATCTTTTTAAAATTAGGTTCTGGTAGAACTCCAGGATGTACCCCACAGTGAATCAGTCTCTGAATGGGCAGATTTTGATCCAGATGGTCTAAGGATCAAAACTGTTGTTACCGAATGTAGCCATAAATAATAAGACCGCTGTGCGGTTTTAAGTTATTCAAGTTAAAATTACATTTTTCTGTGTGTACACAAAGTCAGTATTTAGAATAGCCTAATGCAATGAATGACTATAAGCATGATTCATTTTTACATGTGTAAATTTTTTAGCATTCTTAGTACTGTGATGTGGAGTGATTTAACTTGAAATTTATACTTAATTGGGTCATTAATTTGCCTACCAGAAAATTCTTCTGAGTCTGTAGACTCAGACTACGGATTTTCCAACTTTACAGTGGTGTGAAAGCAATAGCACTCAGTAAAAACCGTACTTCTATTATCCATATAACTCTTGTTTTTCACTCTCAGTACCGTAGTCAGTAAAGTACAGGAGATATTCATCACTTTGTTATAGAATGGGCTTTGTGTTAGATGATTTTGCTCAACTGTAGGCTAATGTGTTTGGAGCACTTTTTTTTTTTTTTTTTTAGACGGAGTCTTGGTCTGTCTCCCAGGCTGGAGTGCAGTGGCCAGATCTAGGCTCACTGCAAGCTCCGCCTCCCGGATTTACGCCATTCTCCTGCCTCAGCCTCCCGAGTATCTGGGGCCACAGACGCCCGCCACCTCGCCCGGCTAGTTTTTTTGTATTTTTTCGTAGAGACGGGGTTTCACCGTGTTAGCCAGATGGTCTCGATCTCCTGACCTCGTGATCCGCCCGTCTCGGCCTCCCGAAGGCTGGGATTACAGGCTTGAGCCACCGTGCCCAGCCTTGGAGCACATTTAAGGTAAGGTAGGCTAGGCTAAGCTATGGTGTTTGGTAGGTTAGGTGTATTAAAATGCATTTTCAGTGTTAACGATATTTTCTTTTCTTTCTTTCTTTCTTTTTTTTTTTTTGAGACGGAGTCTCCCTCTGTCGCCCAGGCTGGAGTGCAGTGGCTGGATCTCAGCTCACTGCAAGCTCCGCCTGCCGGGTTTACATCATTCTCCTGTCTCAGCCTCCCAAGTAGGTGGGACTACAGACGCCCGCCATCTTGCCCGGCTAGTTTTTTTTATTTTTTTAGTAGAGACGGGGTTTCACCGTGTTAGCCAGGATGGTCTCGATCTCCTGACCTTGTGATCCGCCTGTCTCGGCCTCTCAAAGTGCTGGGATTACAGGCTTGAGCCACCGCACCCGGCCTTGGAGCACATTTAAGGTAAGGTAAGCTAGGCTAAGCTATGGTGTTTGGTAGGTTAGGTGTATTAAAATGCATTTTCATTGTTAACGATATTTTGTTTTCTCTTTTTTCTTTTTTTGAGAGGAAGTCTGGCTCTGTCGCCCAGGCTGGCGTGCAGTGGCCGGATCTAGGCTCACTGCAAGCTCCGCCTGCCGGGTTTACGCCCTTCTCCTGCCTCAGCTTCCCAAGTAGCTGGGACTACAGGCGCCCGCCATCTTGCCCGGCTAGTTTTTTATATTTTTTTAGTAGAGACGGGGTTTCACCGTGTTAGCCAGGATGGTCTCGATGTCCTGACCTTGTGATCCACCCGTCTCGGCCTCCCAAAGTGCTGGGATTACAGGCTTGAGCCACCGCACCCGGCTTTGGAGCACATTTAAGGTGAGGTAGGCTAGGCTAAGCTATGGTGTTTGGTAGGTTAGGTGTATTAAAATGCA